>NC_056741.1:883230219-883447719 GCF_019279795.1 Protopterus annectens
CTGTGGGAGGGGGTGAAGCTAATATCCTGTTGAATGGTATATTTATGAAATACAGCTACAGTAATACAGCATCATCTTGTTTATTCATTTTGACCACAAGGGATGGATCCAATTAACTTGGGATTCTGATGGGGTACAGATCTAGTGAAGCAGGGCACTCTTCAGAAGTGACCAGGGGAACAGAGCTTCTCTTATAAAGTACAATGCAATCATAAATCAGAATTGACATGTTAAGGTTGTAATGCACATGAACATATGGCAAAGTATAGATTCTGCCTGACAGTTCAGTGTAGTGATGAGTAATATTCAAACAGCTTAAACTGGCAGTGACAGAAAAGTGAGATATCATCACGGTCTAGGGTGATACAGGTAAAACAGTATATGAATAAGTACTGTATCACTGAAAAGTATAAATACAAACATAGCTTCTGATAGCAAATGAACCACTTGAAGCACCTAGTCTATCCTCTTCTAAGCTGAAGAGCCTGTTTAACTAACAGCTTATTTCACCTTTAATAAGAACTGTGTTATGATTGTCAAAAAGCATTCTTGAATTCTCTTACAGTTTTTGATTGTGCAGCATCTTCAGGTAGACGGTACCAAACCTCCACCACCCTTTCTCTGGAATAATATTTCCACATCTCTCCCTGAACTGTGGACCTGGTATTTTTAGATTGGATCCTCTTTTTCTCATATATATATATATATATATATATATATATATATATATATATATATATATATTCTGAAAGATGGTATGGATTTGCACTTTAGTGATACATTTGAGGTGCTACAAAGTTTCCATCATGCCTATCTGTCTCTCTCTCTCTCTCTCTCTCTCTCTCTCTCTTGTTTTTTGCTTTGTTTTGTTTTCTTAAATTGGTGATCTTTGTATGCACCCCACTGTTCTGTCAGCATTCATTTCTGCTCTCTCTCACACTTCTTTAGGCTGTCTGATATATTTGCGCCTAGGTATCTTTCCTTATGTGATAATGCTATGACTTTGTCTGACATGGTGTACTGTTTACTGGATATTATTGCATAGATGTATTGTTTTTGATTTTTATGCACTGCATCTTTAGACCTTTCCTCCAGTCTTGCAGGCCATATTTTTATCAGCTCTGTCACAGAGCTTTGTACCATTAACAAAAGGTGCAAAACCTGCCCCTCTAGACCTTTGGTAATATCACTATAACAAATTACTCCCCAGTACTGACCATAGTATAGTATAGCTCACTTGTCAGCACCAATGCAATGTAGTGCATTCCATCAGCTTTGACCCTTTCTGTCCTATTGTCTGGCCAAAGTTTACACAGTGTAGTTAGCCAAGGATTTGGTCACCAGCACCTTCTATGATACTGTGTAAATTGCTTACACTTAGAGCCCCTTTCTGAAGTAACAGTTACCCAACCAAAGTAGTCTGCAAGATTTTCATGGCTTAGCCTTTTTAACTAGCTTATACTCTCTTGCCCACTGTTTTCTAGATATTCTATAGGTCTGCCCTTCTGTATTTTTCCATGGCATTACCTCCATCTGAGGTCAGAATGGATAGAACTATAGTTTATAACCTCCACTTCCACCCATTCACGTGAAAGGCGATTAGAATGAAGGCCTTTTTTGAGAGGGGCCCATCTACATCTTAATTTCTAAAAATAAATCACTTCATGTTTATCAAATTATGGAGATATATTATATTTTATAGAAGGAATATTCCAGGATTCTCAGTAAACTTTGCCTACAAAATCAGTACTTTCAATCAAATCATTGAGAATAACTCAGTTTTCTTTCTGAACTATCATTCCACTTCCAGTGTAATTGCAGGCCATATTTAGTGCATTCCAAAGCTATGCCTATAAAAAGAATACACAGTACAGTACATTGACAGATTAATAAAAACAGTGAGTCAAACACCATATTTAGAAAGCAACACTGCACAGAAAAGGAAACCAGTTGTAGAATAGGAAAATCAGGCATATGGAACACACTGTCTAGCAGTTGCCTGCAGAGTCCTGTTATAAGAGTATCTTAACTATCTGGAAGCTAGTGCAGAGTTTTTTTTTTTTTTGTTTTGTTTTTTTTTTTTTGGGTGTGGGATGTTAGTGAGCTGCTTCCAGCAGTCCAAGGTTCAATTCCCTCAATCTCCATTTTCCTACTGAGTGACTCTGATTAAGTAATTTAACCAGTGCTCTGCCTTTGAGGCATTTGAGAAATTGGGCTACTCTCCTTAATATTCATGGACCACAGGTCTAGTAACTAATTATAGACTGGAAGATGGCCTAAGATTAACTGCATGAACAATTAATAAGCTGTTAACTGTAGTCCATGGTTTGATTCTGTCCTCTGCCAGTTGATACCTATGTGACTTTGAGCAAGTCACTAAACCACACAGTGTTCTTGGGCAGCTGGGAAATTGGATTAGGCTCCTCAACAGTCTCCTGAATTCCATGTCTAGTAATTATGTATTATTAAGAACAAAAATACAAGTATAGTGTTTTACCCATGTGACCTGCAGAACAATGGCACCCTCCCCACCAAAAGGGCAAATATCTATCCCAGCAGAGTGCTGCCCCCCTGACATCTCAGATGCTCAGATAAGAGCCGCCCTCTCCAAAGCAAAAAACACAGCATCAATGGGACCAGACGGTGTCCCGGGCTGCATCCTACATGAACTCCAAGAAGAGCTAAACCTAAACATAAAACTACTGTTCAATCTCAGCCTTACTACAGGATATGTACCCAAAGAGTGGCGTACAGCAACAGTGGTCCCTCTCCACAAAGGTGGTGCCTCAACGGATCCTGGAAACTATCGCCCCATAAGCCTGACTAGCTTGGTCTGCAAAGCTATGGAAAGGATCATCATGGACCTTATAAATAAAGATATTGGGGACCTACAGACACTGGATCCTACCCAGTTCGGCTTTGTTAAGGGCAGATCCTGCCTCTTAAACCTGGTAGATTTCTTTGAAACAGTCACCAAGGCCATTGACGAGGGGAAGGTGGTCCACAAAGCCTACCTAGACCTCGCAAAAGCCTTCGATACAATACCCCACTCGGGCATTATAGATAAGCTCACCAGCTTAAATATAAACCCCTATGTCACTAGATGGGTTGCAAACTAGCTCAAGGACAGAACCCACATGGTTAGAATTTCTGGAGCCATGTCAGACTCCAAACCAGTTACAAGTGGCATCCCACAAGGCTCAGTCCTGGGACCTCTCTTGTTCGGTATATATTTCTCGGAGGTACAGGCCAACACGGAAGGACTGTGGCTGACCAAGTTCACAGATGACTGCAAACTGGGTGCCATAATCGACTCTCCAGCCGACACAAGTATCCTCCAAAAGGGTCTCATAGAAACAGACAACTGGTGCCAGAGCCATGGCCTCAAGCTAAACGCCAAAAAGTGTATAGTCATCACCTGTGGCAAAAACAAAATGCCCACAAATTGCCACATAGGTGGTAATCCATTAAGTACAGAAGAAGTAATTAGGGACCTGGGGACCCAAGTTGATAGCAATCTCTCATTTGACAACCACGTGGCCAAAGTGGTTAGAAAAACATTTTATATAGCCCACCTAATCATGAAGGGATTCACATCTAGATCAGGGGAGGTCATCGTGCCTCTTTACTCATCCGTCATCAGGCCCATAATTGAGTACAATGCCCCTTTTGGTATGTACCTTACCAGACACCTGCAGCAACTGGAAAGACCCCAAAATTACCTCACCAAGAGGATCAAAGGGCTCAAACAGATGCCATATGCTGCCCAGTTAAAGAAACTCCAGCTCTACTCAGTGGCATACCGCCTGCTCAGAGGCGATCTGTGCCTGACGTATAAAGCCATGTCCAACCCGGAATTAATGGACATGCTGCACCTCAGAAAATCCAAATCCCATCGAGCTACGCGCTCGAGAGACTTGAACCTCAGCACTGAAATAAATAGGACATGCTGGAGGGACAGATTCATAACCCAGAGGCTCCCTTCACTCTCGAATAAAATCCCAGTCCAGGTTAGGCAGAGTCCGTCATTGCCTCTCTTCAAGAGGAATCTTGATGAGTGGATGGGAGATCGTAGGTTTACCCCGGGTATCACTTCTGTGTCACTGTTAGACAGAGGCACAGTATACTAACCTCGAAAAAGGGCATAGCAAAATAAATTTAAAATGGGTGGCGAAAGCCAAACACACTCTGGCTAGGCTTATAAATGCCCTAGGGCAGATAGCCTAGTATGAACCTATGGACCTATGAGAATCCGTTAACACATGTGTAAAGTGAACGTACTGCAGAGGAGGTTATGATTTAGAAGTTGTACAGCATGTAGCATTACTTCATAGGGAAGGTACTGGATGTTATTGTTGCTTTCGCTCTCCTTCTCGCTCCCAGACATTCTGACGTGGTTCATTGCTGTTTACATAACATTAAAGAAATTAATTACTTTTAAGGAGCAAAACTATTTCCTTATCATGAAAGAAGTACATAATCATAGATGAAATCAAAATAACCCTATCTAATAACTTAAATGTACAATTAAAGGTAAACTAAAAAAAAAAGACTGCAATATGAAGCTCATACTCCAGGACAAAATATTTAATAAATCAAACACCAGAAAGTAGTTGGGCTGCTCTTAGCAATTTGACTTGCACTTTTTCTATTATTTAGATATTATAGTAACAAGCTTTTCTTACGCCAGTAAGCTGTTTCTGTGGAAATAACCATTCATGACTCATGATTCAATAACACTATTCTTTCTTCTAATTATGGCTACAGATTGCCCATGAAAACGATTGAGCAGTTTACTGATACACATGGTGGTTAATGTAAACTCAAAAGCAAAGTAGACCAGTTTTCAGAGTCTGAATGAATGAAATGTATATACTGAAAAATATGCAGTCACAGAAATAGATACAGATATAAATATATTCAGGATATGGATATGAATGCATTAGAAGTTCATTGTACATTGGCAAAACAGGTTATGTTGTAAAACATGAGCTACTTCGCTCCCAGTAGTATGGCTTCAGGAAACATTTATTAATAACACTGACAACAATAAGAGTAATACTGCTATTGCTGCTACTGCTGATAGGAATACCACAACCCCTACCAAACAGGATAACATCTACACAAATCTAGTTCTCGGAATTATGGGTTACTGAAAGCATCTAGATCTTACAATTATGGAAAGGTCTAAATCCTTAAGGCATGAACCACAGATTTGTGGCTTCCCTACACCTCATCCAGCGTAAAGGGGATAAGGCTCCTGTGGCTGAGTTCTGATTACTGGTTTTGCATAAAAGGAATCACTAATGGTGCGGTTTCTAAGTACATAGATAATGAAGACTTTCATTTTTGGTGTTTCTCTTTTCTTCAGTATTTGTACAGCTGTGAAGTTGGTGAGTGTGCAGAGCCAAATCATGGTCAAATGGGGCCCTAGGCATGGTAATGGATGGAGCCCGCCCCCACAGCAGCCCCCACTCATTCCAGTGTCCCATTATTTGCCTATTTCTCCCCGGTTACCATAAACACGGTTCAAACCTGTCAGTCTGCACACTATTTTCTTCTTTACTTCTACAGTGATTACGGATATTTGGATCTAATTTAATACTTTTATTTCAAATTTTATAGCGCAAACACTGATAGCCATTCGCTAAACAAAACAAAGCAATATATCTCACAATGAAAACAGACTTAGTATTAACACTAAGCTTGTCTGCCCTTGATGCTCTTTCAGCATCAGCATGTAGGGCAATGTCTCTTTGTTAGGTCAATAATCAATTTAACCTCATTTGTGAGGGTCATTTTCTTGGTAGATCTTTTTATACCGATCCCTTCAGTGATGCTGTAACAGTCACTTGAAATCAATGTACAGTTTTTTGGATTGATGTGTTGTTTGAATTTAGTATGTACCTGAAGTCCCCAATTTGTCATCTGCTATGGTCATCACTGACTGTCTGACAGCCAGTATGTCATGTCCATCCACCTGTCTGTGGTGATATGATAACCCTTCTAGATGTGCTGAAGGCTTTAGTCACCCTTCTGTCTATGGTAGTTGTAGTTGGCTATCTATTTCTAAACATGAGTTCGGTCACCTGTCTCTTCATGGATATTGTCTGTCTATCTGGTTTTAGTGTGTCTAGGCTGATTTTCTGATTTTCAGTTTGTCATTTCTTTCTTGAGAGGGGGTTAGTGCTGATAACTTTGATCTAATACAAGAAATATTTTGCCATGAACTTGTGAAAATATTAAAAAGCACATGGAGGTCACTGAGAGGACAGCTTTAATTTTCTCAGCTTTCCCTTGAATATTATGAATCATATCACTTCTCTGAGTATGGATATTTGTCATTTTGAGTGATCAGTTTGAAATGACCATGATGATATTTATAAAATCTGGAAACCTTTGCATAGAACAACATCATTTTGTCAAATTGAAAATTGTAGCTTTATAACTGCAGTTATTGTGATGGTTCATTTACAGCTTTCTGTTTAATCATTGGTGAATCAAGCTTGTGGGACTGTCAAAGGGTTTGTTGAAACTTTTTGCCACTAGTGTTCTTCATGTTAACCTCCATTTTGAAACATTCTGTGGCTTGAGTAGGTTTTCTCCATTTAATTTACACATTTATAGAGTTGACTGTTTTTAATTGCTAATTTATTTAAATGTCTGTAGGAGGCACTTGTTCATTACAGGAACTTAGGGATTATTAGTGTTAATTTCATTGTTGTCTTTTCCCTACTTAGACTAATTGTTTTGCTTTGTGTATCCCTAGGGAAACTGCAAATAGTTTATTTGGTAGATGTCTTTTTATCTTGTACACAAGTCTAGGAAAAATGGTTGACTTTCATCTTCCAAATGTGTTCATCAAATAATAATAATTAATCATAATAAAAATAAATTAGGATTCTCCTGTTTTACCACGCACACAGATCTAGCATTTGCTTTATTATAAAATGTCACTAAGGCCGTCATCACACCTTTTATTATTCATCTCTAATCAGGTGCAGTTTTAAACAGAAGATTTTTATTTTCTAATGGCATACGTAAGAACTATCTTAGCAATTTACAGAAAGAATAGTCACTGCTGAATTGTTAGATCCACATTTTGCCTCATGCTTGGCACAGCTGGAGTGACCTTCATGTCCCCATGACTATTTGTTATAGGATCACGCATTTCCAAATAGTGATGCCTTGCACTTTGCACTCATCATCACTTGCATGTTCTAATTCTGCCATGCTGTCTGAACTATGCACCTTATGCATTGCAACTGTTAGCATGCCTTTCCCTGTGCTTTGTATTCTCTCTCTACAGTTTACATACGCTAAGAAAACACTACTTAATGTACTCTTTACAAATCCGACCTTTGAACAGCCATTACCAAGAGTCTCTTAAACTTCCATGGTTATTGTGATCTGTAGTGCTTTATGTGGAATTAAATCTGATTCTGCCAAAGGTGTTTAATATACATTTTATCAAGCATGTCACACACTGATGTATTAGTGTTGCAGTCAGTTTCTCTCATTAAAATGACAATGTTCTGCTAGTCTCTATTGTTTTTCTTTTTAGCCAGCGGTACTGTCATATTTCTATTGAGGTCATTCTTGGAATCTAAGTCAATTATCTGTCCTAGATAGCTTTGATTCTTCCAAATGATTATTTTAGATATGCTCATAGTCTTAAAAGTAGTTAGATTTCAGCTTTTCTGGTAACATAAGACTCCACAACATTGAATTAAGCAGTGAATTCTGTGGAACTTTCACCATTATTAATTTCATACTAATTATTAATGTCATACTAATTATTAATTTCATACTAATTATTAATTTCATACTAATTATTAATTTCATACTACCACTCTTTTTTCCACATATTTGACTAAGCCTCCACACTGCTATAAAAAGCTCCTGCATAGCCAACGTGATGGGTCATTTTGTGACTAAGTTATGTACCATATGCAGGTACTCATCATAACATTTTTTTTCCAAAATATACAAAATTCATTTTGACACCAAAAGTCATTATTTTGCATTTCCAAATGATAAATGCACATTGCAACTACATAAATGACCATTTATAATATATGAATAATAGTTTGTTTAGTAAAATTGTATAAAGCATGTTGTGCCTTGTTTAATTTTAAATAACTCCTTTCAATAATGAAATATTATATAACACTATATATTGTTAGCAAATACTTTCTTATGAAGGAAAAAGGTAAATTACTGTTTTGTTTTTATATATTTGACAAGTGATTTTTTTATCCTCTGTACAACCCATTCACAGTCACAACTCACAGAATACATCATTTTTCATAGCACAATCTTAATACTGAAAAATGCTTCTTCAGTGATATGTTTGTATGTATGAGGAGATTATAGTCAACTTGGGTACAATTCATCACACCTTCTCCGTCTTGTAAGCACTCATACTGTCTGAAAAGTTGTTTGAGAACATTTCGGTTTACTTTGTTTGCCCAGATACAGTTAAGAGACTGCCTTTTGCAAGGACATAGCCAGACATATACCATGTATGCAATGGTCTATATTTTCTCATAAGGAGAGAATTTATTTTTTAAAAGAACAGTTATCATTGTTAAAGTTAAGTGGCTTTTTCTTCAGAATACCTGTTTGTTTAAGCCTGTAATTTCAGGAAAATGTTTAGGGGCTACACTTATGAGGGAGAAGGGCTACGTTCTGGAATTTGGCATAAAGTTCCAAAAATCCTAGCGAAGCCCCTGATCTTTTCAGTGTAATGCTGTTTTGTGGCTTCTGCCAACAACTTTATAGAGTTCTTGCACTGCCATCTTATATAACTGCTAGAAGGATTTTTTGCCACTAAACAAGCCACCTAAACCCCTCTGTGAGATATTCTGCCTGGAGCTGCCAAAATTCACCCATAGACATGGTCTGTGCTGACCAACAGTACATTGTATTTTCTGGGACTGAATCTGTATAACATAAGCTTGAGGGGTAATCCATGTTGTTTAGTGTTGCTTAAACTATACCAGATTAGAAACTTTAGCTAGAAGCAAGTTCACACTGGCCCATGTGTTCTAATGCTTGCAGGCACCATAATAACTATGCAACAAAATATTTACCAATAATACTTTAAATGTTGCGGTTGGGTAGCGTTCGAAAGACATGTTTGCGTAAATGGGCGTGACTTCGTTGAAGGTTGGGCATCGAGCTGGCACCTCGGTGTTTCGTAAAAATCTACTGCCAATCATTAGCAGACCAGAGTTCTGCTGTGGCGACCCCTTACCAGGAAAACGCCAAAAGAAAAACAACAACAACTTTAAATGTTGTGCAGGCAAACCAATTACAATCTATTTAAAATTAGCTTTGATAGAGTGCTTTATCTTTCAATCTTCACCAACAAATGTTTCAAATGTCTGTCATTATTTAGTATTATTTAGTGACTTCAATCCTCAATGATTTTCCAGAAGACCATATATTTTATCAGGAACAGACCAAAAACATGAAGCAAAAATCTGGACATTCTGTGAAAATCTGAACAGCTGAGTGGTATGCTCGGAGATTTCCATATTGCACTTAATTTTCTGCAGTCTCATGGATAAAAGCAACATTTTATTGGCCAGAAATGTAACAGGTATGTTAGTTTATGCACTGTTACACTATAACTAATTCCTGTCTTTTATTTAAAGATTTCACAACAACTAATTTTTTGGGCAAACTGTTCTACTTCATTTGTTACCTATGCATAATAATGCTTCACTGCACTGACTTCAACAAGACAGAACCTTGGGTTATAAACCTTTGGTGGTAACTAACAATGAAGCCTTAATAAAGTGTATTGTCCAGACTTTGTCGTAAAGTCTGAGAGTTTTAAGAAAATTTATTTATGAAGCAAGATATGTAAACAAGAAAATAAATAGCAGTACTTTCATAAACTGTGACCGACAGAAAACTGAAATGGAAAAAATTTCTACAGAGTAGTGTATGTACCTGTCACTAGCCACTCATATTTCACCCTTTCACTTGCTGCTCTGGAACACCTGTGTCTGCAAGGCTAACCCTCTCCTTAATGCAGATGGGAAAGACAACCAATGATAGGTCATTACAGTCCTAGTTTTGGAGGGGAAATAAATAAGTTGACAAGGGCCAGCTACAACATTCGGTCAGGTTGGAGTGAAGATACATATTTTCTTTTACCATCTTTGTATGTGTGTGTGTGTGTGTGTGTGTGTGTGTGTGTGTGAGCGTGTGTGTGTGTGTGTGTGTGTGTGTGTGTGTGTGTGTGTGTGTGTGTGTGTGTGTGAGTGTGTGTGTGTGTGTGTGTGTGTGTGTGTGTGTGTGTGTGTGTGTGTGTGTGTGTGTGTGTATGAGAGCGTGTGTGTGTGTGTGTGTGTGTGTGTGTGTGTGTGTGTGTGTGTGTATGTATATATATATATATATATATATATATATATATATATATATACACACATGCATGCATATGTCTGTATATTTATGCATATATTATCTATATGTATTATTTGTATATATGTATATATGTTCACATGTATGCACATTTGCATGCATATGTTTGCATGTTATTGCTCCTGGGCATTCTTATTTATACATGCATGTGCATATATTTTCATAGGCATACATCCTTATACGTTTATAAGATGGGTGATAATTATTGATACCACTGGGAATGGCCACCCCTTCCTCCAAAAATACACAAAACATATTAAAAAAAATATGAAGTATTCCTTAACAGATCAACAATAAACCATCCCTGGAGGTGGGTAATTCTAATTACTCCTTTGGTGGGGAGTTATTTCTGGGTGTGACCAGCAGTGTGCATATCATAGTTTAAGGACATTGGTTAGTAACAGCCATAAGTTAATTCCAGTCCATGGATGCAGAGCTAAGGTGGATATCTACATGGTTGTAAAGAGTTCTAGAGGCAGTACTGGTTGTGCTTGAAGTCTGAGAAAATATAGCACAGAGCTAATATAAATATTTTTAAAGAAAGGGTAGTATATGTATGGGCCAGGTTTGCTGAAGATGTGCAGTGGTACAATGCAAAAAAGATAGCATGGATGGTATAAAGCTCTTCTAAGGGATGAAAGACAGGTGAAATAGGATACTGGTTAATTTGCACACATAGTTTATCCCCAGGCAAGGTAATCATCAGATTAAGTGAACCATGTGATTGTTCTGTCTTTTTCTTACACTTGGTTGCATGGTTGATTCACTCCCCCCCCCCCCCCCCCCACCATACATAACACCTCCTAACTTTCATTGCTGGTGCAGCGCTCTGTACTCTTAAACTATCATTTATCCTACTTCACAGTATGTTAAACGGAGAACTCTGGGACAGTGACTGTACCTTGATGACCTGTAAAAGGATAATCTGCAGGTTTGCTCTGTGCCACCTTTGTGTCCATCAAAGTGGCCTGTGAGAGCTGTAATGTCCACATGATACTGGTCATGTGTCAGCAGCTCAGGTATGCACCATACTATTGCCTCAAAGTGTCTGCCCACAAATCTACATTTTTTTTAGACCACTCCATACGTTTTTGTCTGTTTGGCATATACAGTCACATAAGCACCATACAGTTTTGCTTGCCTTAACCATTTTCCTCTAAGCCATCAGACTCTTATCCCACATTAATGAATATTGTGAAGTGCTCCCCTTCTAGTTATCTATCAGTTGTACCATGTGTCCATAGTTTGCTCAAATGATCTCCTACATCTGCAGTCATTTATTCCTCTGCCCCTGCTGTATTGGTAACTGATGATGCATTAAATTATTCATACATCCTTCTATTTTCTATATTACAAACTCCTGTCACACCTAAAATTAGTCTGCTTAGTCAGTGCATTTTCAAAGTTGACAGATTAACTGATAAACTGATTCAACAGTAATAACTCCCACTGATTCTTGTACATACTGGCATCCTGCAGCAACATGAAGCAGCAGGGCTGAACTGCTGAGGACCTGAGTGAAATATTTATAGCGCAGTTTGTCACTAAAGTTATTGGATAGGAAAACATTCTGTTCCCATTCTATTACACAACGTACACACATAATTATGAGCAGCCATTCAAGCATATACATTGCCGTGTAATTAAAAAAAAACACAATAGCAATGGATGAAATTTTCCAAAAGGCTTTTTTGCGTAGTTTTCATTTACACCTCTAGAGATTATGTTCATATGTATGATTTTCACTGAACTTTAATTTGCTTCACATATATTCTTGTATGCATGAAACACACACACACACACACACACACACACACACACACACACACACACACACACACACACACACACACACACACACACACCGCTATAATAATGATAAATGCTTGGCTATGGCACAATTAGCTTATCTCAGGCAGCTAGCACAGACAACTAAGGCCTTGAGTTGTTAGAAAGCTGCTTCCTGTAGTCAAGGGTATAGGGTTTGATTCCTTCCACCTCCATTTGTTACTATGTCACTCTGAGAAAGTCATGTAACCAGACAGTGTCACATCATGGGAACCTATCCAGTTAACAAATGTATTAAAAAAATAAAATGTCTACCCATTTGTACCTGACACCCCTGCCTCTCATCTACAGCCATGGTTTGCCATGACTGAGTGGTAGAATTATGACCTGGCCATTATTATTGAGTCAAGAACGATTGCTCTTCCATGTTCTTCAAAAGGCTAAGTGCATTGAGGTCTTACAGTTACTGGTATAGAATGAAATACTATAGATTCATGTGGTAAACCATTATAAATGCTGACCTTCTGGGCAATTTCCTTCAAAGTAGGCAGCATGTCCATAAAAAAGATTGACTAATCTATGAGTCCTACCTTCCTGAATTTATTTTGAAATGCTCATGTGCTATGCATAGTTCCATCACATCATGTCCATTACCCAAACAATTTAAAGTTGGGGTCATTTAAAAACAATCTCTGCACTGATCTTGTCCTTAGTGCTTTTGCTAGCAGTTAGCCTGCTATAATATAACATTTCTCATCCATTCATTCATTATTTGTTATTTATTTATTATACTTTTGGCTGGGATAGCACTACAGAGGTCTAGGATATTTTTTAGGGGGCAATAGGAGGAAAGTATCTTAACACTAAGTGGTATACAGTTTAACAGATTAAATAACACAATAGCAGATTACAACTGATGTCACATTAAGGTGCAGCAGTATTTGCATAATGAAAATATTCTCCAAATAATCATCTGAAGACTGCTACACAGAATGAGAACTAGCTATCTATACGGGTTCATGTCAGTACACCGACAAGTCGGGATATCGACATTCACTCCACCGACACATGAAATGATCGAAATCGCAAACACGGACATTTAACAGGTAAGAGTTTTAATTTCGCTAATCATGCCTACCATGTTTTAGTAAGTGTGGCAGTGTTATGCATGTGTGGTAGGCATGATTAGCGAAATGTAAAACTCTTACCTGTTAAATGTCCGTGTTTGCGATTTCGATGATTTCATGTGTCGGTGGAGTGAATGTCGATATCCCGACTTGTCGGTGTACTGACATGAACCCATCTATACACAAGGAATAAAGTAAGGAACTAGCAAAGCTGTTGAATCTATTGTGACTATCTACAGGTATATGCACTGACTAGGCCTATCTTATTATGAGAGTAATACAATAAGATTAATAGTCTGCAGCAAAAAAAGTCATTTGTATGCAGATACATACAACTATTTAGGTGATATTACATGACCTATACTGGGATGGCATATTATGGTAGTCTTTATATAATTTTAAATAGTAATATGGATTGTGACTGATCTAGTTTTTCAGTGAAAGTGGTCCATGTAGTAGTGAGATTGCTGCTATGTGCTATATCACCAGTTTTGCTGGATGCTTTATTTTTATGGAGTGCATGTTTATTACTTGATATAATATGTATGATATATTTGTTTCACAGTTGCAAAAGTAAAATCAGACAATTCAGTCACTTAATGATAAGAAATTAAGAACTAGCTGGATGCCAGTCTAGCAGAGAACCAGTTGCTTCATATGTTGCCTTATTTTCAAGTTGCTTAGTTCCTATGGACCCTTCTCCCTTGCACATCAATCCCCTGTCATTGGTTACATAGTCTAAAGCCTTCTAAATCCTGTCATCTCAAAACTCCCATGTGAGTCTCGACATTCTGCACCCATGTGGCAATTAGGGCCCATCCTTGTCCACAGGGGAGTGGTACTGCAATAGGAAGGGCTATCATTCTATCAAATGCCAGGTAGTATGTGATGCATGGGGGTACATGAAAGTATGTTTACAAGGGGGTGAGTGGGACACTTACCATGCACACTGCCTTCATTTCCATTATTCACCTAGTAATAATGAATTGTGACATGTTTAATTACACCATTTCTTGTCAACATTCAATTCTCTCTATGTAACTGTATGTTACTAATTTTAAACCAACCTTCATGAACAGATAACAATAACTGTTACTTAACACAGACCGATATGACTACCTAACAGAAATCTCAATATATCTGTGGCAAAGTTAAATATATCTTAACTACAGTTTATTCAATAATTTTGTCATCAAAAATGCATTCTTGCCTTATCCTCTGCCATTGTCATGTACTGTTAATGCTGCCTTTTTTTCCTCACTGTCTCTACCAAACCATTAGATTCACCACACATGCATGTTCATGTCCTTAGCACAATAAAAGCTCTGTAGAAATTATTGCATTTATACCCATGCAAGCACAATCAGTAAATTACACTTTTGTAATTATCATTTTCTGTAATAATCACTAATCAGGTCCACTGCTGATATCATGAAATACAACTTCAGAATGATAGAAATTTACCAGTTAGTCAATACTATCATTACATGCACAACATACATTTAAGTTCATTGTAAATAAGCATTAAATCAATACTAAAATATTGTGTTTCTTTTAAAATAATAATAATTTTTAAATTATTTCCCTTCTTTAGTAGGTTTGCAGTAACATAATACATTTGCCGCCTATCTCAGCTATATGTGAATTAATATGGTGATGTTCAAGTTGTTGGTGAAAATTCAGGTCCATTTACATGTATTATATGCAAATTTATATGCCTTTCTATGAATCCTAAAATATGCAAATGTGCCCCAAGGTATATAGGGAAATGTCAGCATTTCTACAACTGTGAATGCATGATCAGTGTTACATGAACTTATTT
This sequence comes from Protopterus annectens, assembly GCF_019279795.1. Lineage (NCBI taxonomy): Eukaryota > Metazoa > Chordata > Ceratodontiformes > Protopteridae > Protopterus > Protopterus annectens. The sequence goes on from NC_056741.1 coordinate 883,245,394, forward strand.
TAACATGACATGGACATGGTGTGGACATATTCAAAATTTGCAGTTAGCTCAAGCTTTCTTTAAGAATGCACAAATGGCCCTGGACTAACCAAAAATAAGAATGTAGTTAAAAAAAACAAATTGTAGTTATCTAAATGTCAGATTTGTAACAATATGAAGCTTAATCCCTACCTATCCAATATTGTGTGTCACACTGTAGCAACAAGTCTAGTAATGCTGACTGGTTTTCTAAAGTTATGAAATAAAAATTGCAATTAGACATTTATAATTTATAACCATTGCAAGAAAAGAGTTATAATAGTTATATTAGATAAAACCATTTTTCTAGGCCATATAAATGTAACTAAAACAGTTGCTTAACACAGTTGTTTGTTCAAAAGTATATCTAACCACATGTACAACATGGCTGAAATATCACACACCACATCCTATTTAGAGTCCAGGTTGGTGGGGGAGGTGGGAGTTACTGTGCCAAATGACTGACAAGCGCAACTTTAATGAATAAAATGCTGTTTTGCTTCAAAAGTACCTATTAATTCAGACATTTCTACAGAGAAAAAGTGCAAACTTCCATGAATTGCTGCATTTCTTTATTTGTGAATTAGTTATACTAGAACACATTGCTACACATATTTTGAAAACAACATTCCATGTACATTTCATACTTATTTTCCTCTTGAATGATAGGAAATATTGCACAGTAGTGAACTAATTCATACAGATACGCATATACAAGAGAAAAAAATGCAAATACAGGTAAACAAGAATTGCCTTTTTTCTTTTTATCCTAGCTGAGGAAGAAATTAACTATGATCACTAGAAGCAACAATGAAGAGCAGAACAATTGGTGGAATTTTCTGGTAAGTATAACAAGTGTACAAGAGAATATTTTGTCTTACTAGTTCATAGTATGTATAAGAAGCATACAATAAATGATTGAAATGATTCTACTAATGAAAAAAACTAAAGAAAAATAATTACGCTTTTTACAACTGGTTTCTGTATTACTCATAAGGAAAATATAGTTATAGCTTTGCAGATGAAAAGAAATGAAGCTGAAGACATTACAGTTTAAGATAATGTTTTTAACCTGATTACTTTGAGTAATTCCATAATATTTTAGTACGGCATTCAAACATCTTGCATGAATGAACAATACCTTCTGACAGGCTTCTAATAAATATAGGTACTGCAACATACACCAAAAGTTATTTAATTGCTTGTCTATCTACTGGCAAATTTATCTACACAGCATTTCTTAGTTTTTTCTTGTTTTAGATGTCCTGAGATAAGCACATCACTTGTGTATCTTAAATTTATATTTTTGATGTTGTACTTATAGTTATTCAGTTTTAGGTTATACTTTTGGGTTATTTCAAGAAGTATGACCAGTCTCTGATCATGCTTTGAATACCTGCACCTCACCCAAATGTCAACAATACAGTTAACTACACCAGCTAGTTCTTTAATCAACTGAGCTATGCTGTATCTCTCAGAAACATTTCTGGTGCAGATGCTATTCTAAAAGATGAATGAAGACATCTGCACATCTCAGTTGGTTTAGTGAATGTGCACAGCTTGGAACTTTGACTAATCAAAATCACCAGAACCTTGATTAATATCTAACATAGAAACAAATTTTATTTTACATACCAATCATAATATCTCCTGCACTACACAGCTGATAATAGTCCCATTTTGTTAAGGTCTTGCAGATATAGGTTCATAGATTCATAGGTTCATAGGTGTGTACTAGGTAATTGGCCCTGGACCCTTTACAAGCTTAGCCCATAGAAGTGCCCTGGCATTATGCCGCCTGACATTAGTTCCCAGTGCCTCTATCAAGTAGAGCCACTGGAGTGATCCCCGGGATGAACTTTCTATTTCCCATCCACTCATCAGGATTTCTCTTGAAGAGGCCCAGTGAGGTGCTCTAATTGACATGTATTAGTGTGTGGTGTGAAGAGACTGTGATTTTTTTTTTAGATGTATCATTTCTAACAGATCTGGGTCAGACATGGCTTTGTAAGTCAAGCAGAGATCGCCTCTTAGTAGATGATATGAGACAGAGAATAGCAGGAATTTTTTGAGTCTGTCCATGTAGGACATGTGTTTAAGGCCTGGGATCCTCTTCTTGAGGTACTTTTGTGGTCTTTCCAGCTGTTGCATGTGTCTAGTGAGGTACATGCCAAATGGGGCATTATACTCTATGATTAGCCTAATGAGGGAAGAGTAGAAAGAGATGATGACCTCTTTCTTCCTGGATGCAAAACCCTTGGTAATGAGATGTGCCATATAGAAGGCCTTTCTGACCACAGTGGCAATGTGGTGGCTGAAGGAGAGGTTGCTGTCAACCTGTGTCGCCAAATCTCTTATAACACCTTCAGTGTTCAGTGGGCTCCCATCGATGTGCTAATTAGTGGGAACTGAGTTTTTCCTAAAGGGGATGACCACACATGTTTTGGGGTTAAGTTTAAGGCCATGGTTTCAACACCATTCATTGGTATCTGTGAGGCCTTTCTGTAGGATGTCTACAACACTTGGGGAGTTAATAATGGCTCCCAGCTTGCAGTTGTCTATGAACTTGGTCAGCCAGAGTCCCTCTGTGTTGGCCTGGACTTCTGAGAAGTAGATGCCAAACAGGAGTGGACCCAGGACCAATCCCTGTGGGAATCCACTAGTGACTGGTCTGCAGTCTGACTTGGAGTCCACTACTTTCAAACTGTGGGTTTGATCTGTGACCCAATTAGATACCTCGAATAGCAACCAGATCAATCATGTACATTAAGCACAGACACTCTCCAACTAGAAAGAGTCAGGAATCAATGCACTCTGCTCCTACTTTCACTAGGATCAGAATATAAGCACAGATTCCAAGCTGTCACCTATAAAGCAGTTATTAAGCTTTCTGGTGATCAGCAGTCTCCAGGAAATAATGTAACTGCACTCCTTTTCTCACCAGGAGAAAACAGAAGCATTAATCCTAAGATGACTAGTGAGAGGCAGAATGTGGGATCCCCAATAACTGGTGGTCTTGGAATAGATGCTTAAAGGTAAGATGAAAAACATGGTATATCCTAAACACTGCAGTGTGCACTAGAGGAGTTAGATGTGAAAGTAGGTAACACAAGTTTTACCTGTCTAAAAATTTAAGATTTAGTGGATAGTCACTACTTTTAAAACAGCAAGATAGAATGAAAGGGGGTGGTCACTTTTGTATTCTGGTACTATGGAATACAATAGGATGGCCAATAAATTTAAATAATTGTAGGGGAGTGATTTCACAAAATGATAATTTGGTGCTTACTCACACCAGCCAGTAAAAGCAGAGAGGAAATGAGATATATGGTCAAATTAACATAAGGGGCAGGCAACTAGATAGACAGTGGTGTTTAAGAACACAACAGTAACCAGGTGGGAGGGTGGAACAATTTTCTGTCTGATTCACAAGAGACAGAGCTGTGGTCTCATTTTAAGTTTTAATATGCAGTTAAAAGCAGAATACAAGTAAAACACATTGTAAAGAAAACAAATCACAGTATACAAAATAGAAAAAGGCAATAAAGTAATACAAAATACAACAAATAAAAGGCAAACTAACCTTTCCCTCACAGCAAACTGTAGCAGAGTCTGGGTTGTATGAATCAGGAGTTTTGTAAGTACATTTAAGATAATAAGGTTCTAAAAGTAATTATAAATCTTTACAAATTATTGTAAGAAATCAATGCATCAAGCTGCACAAATGATTGAAAGAATGCTTTTTGTTTGCAGAATTATAATCTTCAAGTTACATAAAAGTCAGGAAATCAGGTTCGCATAGCAGATAATTGTTCATCCACACAGGTGATTCAATTGCTTTCTAATCACCCCCACTTATTCCATTCTGTGCAACTTTTTTTTTACAATTTTGGTTTTTGAAGTTACTGTAGCCTTCCTTGGAACATACACAACTACTAATGGTACTATAGGCTGAAGCTGTTGTACAAATCTGACAAATATTCCTGGCAAAAAACAGATTTTCCAGATTCTCCAACATATCACTACCTTTATTTTATAAACAAAAATTTCTTGTCACCATGTCAAGCTTTACCCAATATAGAAGAGGTATTTACTTCAAGAATCTGAAACTGAATCTTATATTTCTATTGAATTTACAGACAAGTCATTTCTGATGAAATGACAAAATCCAGTGCCCCAAATACCTAAGTAAATAGCACATTGTCTGATTTAGTTTATTTTAAGCCTTTGTGGACATTCTAATGTTTCCTATTTATGTCCTTAAGAGGTTTATTATCAAAAGTATACATAAAAGACATCAATACATTCAAATTATTAACCCTCCAGTCTGCGGATTCTCTTCTGTTAACCTAAAACAAATAACAGGCATATAATTCATATTTTTGGAACACACTTATTCCAAAGCAGCTTGAATCATAGCTTCAGGATAATTTCTCTTACTAAGATAGTTTGTTATTGCCTTACATTTATCAGTAAACACCCTATCCTCAGTTGTTAGCCTTGATGTCCTTATAAACAGGATCTTAGTGATAGCTCTCTTTGTGAGCAGCAAAGGGTACATGCGAAAAAATCCAAATATCTGTTTCCTTTAAGGGGTATTCTATATCTCATAGACCTTAAAAAGCCATTGGTCTTGAATATAGTGAATCAAGATAATCTGTCTTTTGTTTGAGGTATCTAGCCTCACATCTGAGAAAAGTAGAAATGTCATTCATGTACTGTATACAATCAAATAACAATTATTCAATTTATTCCCACATTAAAAAAATTATCAGTGAATCTAGTGTATAATGTACAGTGTTTAAATAAAGCATTTTTAAATACATTGACTCTCTCCCAAGGTATCATAAAATATTAGCATAAGTAGGTACAATAACTGCACCCATAGACACACCTGTTAATTGTTGATAACATCTATCCCAAAAAACAAAAAAAAAATGTTATTCAAAACTATATCTAACAATGTACATATAAACTGAACATTAACTTGACTTTTTTTTCGTCCATACTAATTAAAAAGTCTCTTGCCATTTCAATCCCTTCTACTGTGGGTATCACATTTTAAAGTTAAACTACATTCAATGTAACTAATCTTTTTTCTGAAATTACATGCACATTTCTCCATATTTCGAAAAAAAATAAAAGTATCCTTAAGTAAATGGTTAATTTTAACCACAACTGGTTTAAGAATGTGCTCTATAGTAGTAGCTAGGGGTTCAGTCTTCAGCCACTTAGCCAACACTGTAAGTCTAAAAACTGGATTTCTCCAGTTCTTACGCATCTTGGGAATTACAAACAGGCAGCCTTGGACTGTTAATACTAAAAAAATTGTTCAATATAAAACAACCACTATATATAATTCTTGTAAAATAAAATCTATCATCTTGTAAAGTGTAGCTGTAACAGCTTTGTCAACATTTTTGCATTGTTCACCTTTATTTAACATATCATTTATGCTAATGGCTATGGAGCAGCATGCACCCTGTTATATGCAAATTTGGTGATGTGCTATTTGGGGAAGCACTATGTACATTTTCAATTCCCCTTATAAAATGTATTTTAAAATTTACCATTTTCTTGACAACATTTTTAAACTATGGAGTGGAAGCATTGAAAAGCTTGATTTTTTTTTGATGTATTCAAAATACATAGCATTTTTCACTTGTTCATACTCCTTGGAGGGTACCAACTATTTGGGCATTTTTATTGATAAAGATGTATTAAATCAAAAGTTCAGCCCCATCATTTATCATAAACCTACTTTTTCAGGCAACAATTTGCACTGCCAGAGTAAACACCCCCATTTCCTACAAAAAGCATTATTAAGGAGCAGGCGGTATGGTTGTGTAGATTGACTTATGATGATGAAATCTTATTAAAAGAATTGCATCAATTGATATTTATCTTCAGGCAAAATGGTCTACCCAGACTACCTCTCGGATGATAAAAAATTAAATATTACAGTGCAGAAAAACTATATAAATAATGTTGATGGTACCTTTGTGAGAACCATGCTCTTGAAATACAGCCCTGATGCTTATAAGACTAGGCATTGTAGAAAAAGCAACTGGCGGTTGTTTGAATGTTGCAATGATGTTAAGAGAGAACTAGAGAACTTCCCAAACTTTACTTACAAAAGGATTTAGAATATTAAAGAGATATTAGAACATCAGGTACTCTGTGGTAGTGCTTAGTGCATGGCATATACCCACAATGCCCTTTTCTATTTGCTTATTCTTGTTGGGACTACCTTAAGACTAATGAGCTTAGAACACAACTTCCAATTTGATCATAGGTTTAAGTGTGAAACAAAGGGTGGTATATATTTAGTTTTCTGATACCAATGCCAAGCAGAGTTTGCACAGAAAGATCTATGAGCACAACTATGATGTAAAAAGGAAATGTGACAACAATGCACTATATAAGTATACTTTGACATGTACAGGGCATAAATAGTTTCTGTTTTGTGTACTAGAGCATATTCCAATTATCCTAGGGGTGGACCATGGTAATTGCAAGTAGAGTTTTGTAAATGATTTTGACAGTTAAAATTAAATGCATCAGAACCCCCTGGCCTGAATTAACATATTTCAGTTATGTGTTGAAACTCGGGTCAGCTAAATTATACAAACAAGGACTATTTTCTTATTTGTATTGCATAGGTTTCTGCAATATTCTATCTAGAGTTGATAATCCAGCTGATCTATGTGTTATATTTGCAGCAGATTATTATAAGTGCCAATTTTATTCATTATTTATTATTTATATTATGGAATTCAAACTCTTGACTTTTTACTTGTATTTTTAGTTTTTTAACATAGAGGATTATGATCGAGTAGACTATTGTAATGAGCATATTATGTGTTTGAGACATGGATGCCAATAAATTTACCTCGACAGAGAAGCTCAAGTGGTGAATCTTAGCATCCATGTCAAGAACACATACATTTTTCATTATGATTGGAGATCCAATTATAATTGTTTATAGTGCATGAAGATGTATTTTCTCCGTGTACTACTAGACGGTGAAAAATTAGATTAAAAAAATGTGATGTGTTGTACCAGCTTTGAAAGCTGGTAAAGCAGAAGTGAAGTTCTTCCATATTCCATGTGTAAGGGAAGTAGTTGTAACCAAAGTACTTGGTGTACTTTAGTAGAGAGGAGGCAGAAACAGGAGTTGACATGAAGCTGTTTCATGCCATCCTGCTGCTGTTTTCTGGTCAGAGCTGTCTCCCTTTAGTGTAGACTCGATGTTAACAGTGCCTAAGAGTGCTTAACTGTCCTCTTAAGTGTTGTTAAGGTTGGGTCTTACTCTGTAGTAGTGCTTACCGAGGATAATATTTAACTGTTTTTTTAATGTAATTATGGTGCTCGATGCACTACAAGCTGTTTATGTGTGATCAGAGGATGCTGCATTTACATACACTGTAATACAAGAATTTTAAGCTTTAGATTGTTTGTTTCTAGCTTATTTATGTTTTGTGATGTTTCTTTAATGCCCAACATTATTGGTCATGTGACTAATTTAAGGTATATGTCATTGTTAGTGAATGTATTATTAAATCAGTTCTGATGAAGTTCCAAGTAGGGATAAAAACAGTTTTTTATACAACTAGTGTTTTAGCTACAAACTGACTTTAATAAACTAAGTAGTTTAGCTGCAGCTTTGTTTTCTGAAGATGTTTTTTGCAGATCTTTGGTGGACTGTATAGACTTCGATCACTGTAGTTATCTCTTTCACTTTGTTGTTCGGCTTTTTCCCAGTAAGGGGTCGCTACAGCAGAACTCTGGTCCACTAATGATTGGCAGCAGATTTTACGAAACGCCGAGGTGCCAGCTTGGCACCCAACCTTCAATGAAGGCATGCCCATTTATGCACGCATGTCTTTCAAACGCTACCCAACTGTGGGGGGGACATGCAGACTCCACACAGAAGGCACTCCCAAGCCAAGCCAAGAATCGAACGGGAGAACCTCTTGCTGTGAGGTAAGAACGCTACCGCTGTACCACCGCTGAATCTTTTTCACTTTGTTTTTTATTCTAAATGCAAAGTCTCCTGCATTTTTAGCTGTTTAGTATTATAAGAAGTTTGCCAAGTTTGCATCAAATTAACCCTGTAGAACTCATCACTCATTGTCCTTAAGCAGTATAACTGGTTTAAAATATCAAATGTACTAACATATTCATAATATATTTATTAACAGATCACCAACTAAAGCTCAAATCAGACCATTGCCCTATTCGAAAACATATCATATATCCCTATTCCTGAAATCAAGCCTTGTGCTCTAGAGAAAAATCACTACCTGCCATCCCCAAATTCAAAAATATCACAGAAGACTCACTGTACTCAAACTGTGCCTCCAAAAAATGGAATTTCATTCCAATCTAGCTTAGACATATTGATAACCTAAGTTCGTTCAAATAAGAACTAAAGCAAGATTTCTTACAGACATGGCTCTTCACATGTTTAGTCCACATTTAAAGCCATTCAGTGATCATTGATTAGTCTCTGTACCAGCACAAATGAAAGGCTTCTCCTGAGATGTACAATAAAATAACATAATGTATACTAAGCAAGTATCTTCTAATCACCATTCCTCTCTCCTTTGTCCCTGTTCCTGTATCTCCCTCCTCTCCCCCATCTTAGTCTCCTACACTCCTTTTCAAAGCCTACCTTAGCCTGCTCCCCAATTTCACATAACTTTCTACAGTAACACTCTATGTCTTCCTTCTCTCTGTCTATCCTTTACCCTAACTCCTTACTGTCTGCTATACCCTTAATGCCCCCTCCCCTTATTTTACATATACCTAACCTTAACTGCCCTATATTTCTAACAACTTGTTTACTAACAGAGAACATATGCCTCCTTGTAATACAACCTGAAATTATTTCTATTTCTGTTGGTATATAACCACTTTTGCACTGGACTAACAAAATAAATACCACTGTCACTAATTTTTATTTTAAAGTACTTTAAAACCTTATTTCCTATTGCATTCACTACAGAATGATTGCCTACAATGAGAGACAAGGTAGCCAGTTCATAGGTATTGTATACTTTTTCCTTAATTTCTAATTATAGGTTTATAGATATTTACTAGTCTATTGATCTGTGAGGTTTATAGGTACTTACTAATCTACTGATCTGTGAGGATATTAAGAAGTATAGCCTTGCATTCCCATAGTAATTATTAGCCTCCATATTTTGCAATATGAATCTCAAAAGACAGGTCACACAAGTATAGGTTGGTTACGTACATATTTCCCTGGTACTTGAGGGCCATTGGAACTAAACCAGGTAAGAATTGGAGGTTATCCATCCATTTACCCTACTTATATTTGAAACAGTAAGAGAAGTGCTCTGCTTTATATGTTGGGGAAACTAGTTCCATAGAAGTGGCATTCTCTGTGATACATATCTACCCCTCCCACATGTTCTATTAATCTTGCAAAGGAGATTGAGGTCCCTAGAGCAGGTATTTCTGATACCACTGGACTTCAGAATGTGCAATACTTCTAATGGAACAGGATCTAATGAGGCTATATGCACAAGGCAGTGGCCACCGCTCGGTAGCCTGAATGATGCAAGGCTTTGAGACAGTCTGCATAGTTTTTATGATTTAGTTTCTTGATTTGGTTTACTGAGTAAACATTGTGGTAGTTCCAGCTGTTACAAGCATTTGGATAGGTACATACTGAAAAAAGCATTATACTCAATTATTAGCCTAATGAGTGCCAAGTACAGACGAATAATTACATTCCTGGATCTGTATACCATACCATTCAATATAAGCTATGCAATGAGAAGGGAATTCCTTACAAAAATGAATACATTGTGACCAAAGGACAGTTCACAGTCAACATAGGTTTCCAGATCTCTTACTGTGGGATACGTTTCCAGGAGGATATTGTCAATGTGGTAGTTGCAAAGGGAATCATGCTTGCCAAATAATATGATTATACATTTCTTGGCATTTAGCTTTGGTCCGTGGTTTTGGCACCAGCTACTTGTTTGCAACAGGTCCCGTTGTAGGCTCATGGTGTTCTGTGGGACGTTTATGATGCCAGCAAGTCTGCTACAATCCCTTAGTACTATCTGTGAACTCCAAAAAGTAAATTCTGAATAGAAATGGCCCAAAGGCCAATCCTTGGAGCATTCCATTAGTGACAGGTCTTTTGGAGGAGGTAGAGCCATTCATAATTACTTCCTGTGCTCTGTTTGTGAGCCAGTTTGCTATCCAGTGAGTTTCATAGGTGTTAACATTTTGCTGGGAGAGTTTATCTATGATACTTGTGTGTGGGATGGTACAAAATGCCTTTGCGAGGTCCAGATAGGCAGTGTGCACTGATGCTCCCTTGTTCATTGCCTTAATAGCCTCTGCAGGAAGTCTGACAATTCATGTTTCAGACCAGCCAGTAGGTAGCTTGGTATTTTAGCCAGTCCCATAAATGTAGTGATCTTGGCCTTAGATAGTGCCTTGAGTGCTTCTTCTTGGGTGGGTTAATGGGAGGAGAGAGTAGATGTGGGTATTTGATCTGAGAATAATCGAGGAGTGGGGTTGAAGCTGGAGCTGAAGTTGTCCACCATTAGATTGGCAATGCTCTTTGGGTCTGAGTTTGAGTATCATTTACTATTAGCTCTGCTCAGTGCTTGGCATTATTTCTGAGGTTTCTAACCTAGTTAAAGAAGGCTCTGTGGTTATCTTTCACCTGGGTGGTTAATTTTACTTCTTATCTGGGTTTGGTTGATTTAATCAGGTTCTTTAGCTTAACAAGAGCATTTTTGGCTTCAAAAGTTTTATATTTTTTTGTGCGCACGTGCATCTGTGTGTGTGTGTGTGTGTGTGTGTGTGTGTGTGTGTGTGTGTGTGTGTGTGTGTGTGTGTGTGTGTGTAATGAGTTTTTTTTCTTTTGTTTTAGAGCCTGTTTATATTAAGGAGCCACCATAGGGGTTATTTTTGAATTTTGCAATGTATTTATCTTTGAGGGAAACGGACGCATCTATGCAACTATTTACATGTGCATAGCACTTGGCAGAAAAGGATTTCACATAAGCAGTGGGATCGTTGATGTGGGAAGGGCTTTTGAATGTAGTTAAGTCATCACTCAGTTTTAGTCTACTAGCCTTTGTATAGTCTCTGAACACTGAGGTATTGGAAGATGCTTCTGGCTTCAGTCTTAAGATGAATGTGACTGACTTGTGGTCCGATTTAACCAAGGAGGAGGTTACGATATGAAAGGAGCAGAACTCTTCTATACTGGTAAGAAACTAAGTCCAGGATTTTATCTCCTCTGGTTGGAGTGTGGACTAACTGGTCCCGTGACTTTGTATTTATGAAGTTCAGAAATCTCTAGGCATACATGTTTGAGGATATATAAGTCTCCCAATTGATGGTGGGATAGTTGAAGTCTCCTAAGAGAATAGATTTTGGCTTAGCACATAAGGACTCCACACTGGTTAGTTAGAAGATATGGGCCTTGGGTGACATACAAAGGGGTCTTAAAGTTAGCTATGATGTGATAAAGGGCTTTATTTACAGTGACCTGGACATGGAGCAGTTCTAGGTTGCTATCTTATCTAACGAGTTTAGAAGTGAGAAGTTTAAGAATATAGAGACACTGACCCTGTAGTGCCTACTTCTAATGTGGGGGGCCTGTGTGATTGATAGGCACTGAAGCCCTTAACTGATGGAGTGCTTTCACTGGTCTTAAACCAGGTCTCAGTGATGATGCATGTGTCTATATTTTGCAAGGTAACCAGTGCTTGTAGGGTGTGAAATGTTTTGTTAAGGCTCCTAGCATTGAGCAGCAAAACTTTAATATTGTCCTGACTCTGTTTAGTTATGTTGGAAGTTTTAAATGGCTGACTTTGCCTAAAAAAGGCACAATGAGGATTTAGCTAATATATGGAAGCCTTGGGAGCAGAAGTGCAGGCCATCTCTGGAAAAGCAGTTTAAACTGTCTACCATCTCATCCTAGACTGATATATATTGCACTACCTTAGAATTACACCAGAATTTACACCAATTGTTAAAGTCAATTATCTTTTGATTGTTTTGTGGCATAATTCTTGGTGATGGTAGAATACTACTCAAGGCTAGGTTCATACCTGCATCAGACACATATTCCATGAGCTCCATCATGTCTCTCTATATTTAGTCCAAGGAGTTGCATCTCAAGTAATTTACACCCACACGTACAATGACTATCTCATATGTGTACATGCTGTGCAGGAACATGAGAGCTTGTGTGATGTATCAAATTCTGGCCCCTAATAGGCAGCTGATCAAGATCTTGTCTTTGCACACGTTAGTGAGTGTTGCATCAATATATCTCACTATGGAGTCAGCTATGCTAAAGCTATTGGTATGTTTGGTGGTTTGCCCTATGGGCTTTTGGACTGTATCTATGTGACTTGTAGATGTATGTTTCATAGTGGGTGCTGCCTGAGATGCGTGTTTGTGAGGTGGCTGAGGGTATTTGTTTTGAGTTACATTTAGGAGGCCTCTGTGGTTTAGGTAGGTTATTTCTAAGAGCCTCAACATATGTAGAGCTATGTATTTGGTCTGAGGTGTTTGAGATAGGGTTTAGTGCAGTGATGTGTGGTGCTGGACAACCTTGTTATTTGTAGTGGCTTCATGTGAGAGCTTTGCCTCCTATAACATTATATAACTACATCTCTTACATACTGTGGTATATTGTTTAAGTAGCAGGTGGTTTTATTTTATTTTTTTTTTTATTTATTTTACATTTGTTGACCGGGCTAGTCTGGCTGGATACATGTCCATTTTCAGCAGAGGCCCGAGGAGAAAAGCTCCACTATATACTAGAAGGTAACATAAAAAATAGTACACCGGGATACAAAATTATAAACATGATAAGAAAATTAGTCTAATGAAGTAAAGCAATGATACTAAAGCAAATGACAACAGCTATAATTAGCAAACTTAAATGAAACTATAATTAGCAAACTTAATAAAGCTATAGTTATAACATAGAGAGATGATTTATAATTGCAAATTCTTCGCTGTAGTAGGAATAATACAGCCATAAAAGAAAGAAAGTGGTAAATTACATAAGAGTGTTTAGGTATTTGCAGTAATAACAATTGTTATAATGGTTTTGTGCCAGGGCAATATATTAAGAGGCAGATTAGCATAGCTGGGAGCAGCCTGTAAATATGAGGGGATAACAGGTTGCAGAGGTAAAGTAGTATCCAAGTGGATAGTAGATAGTGGTTGTTAATGAACATGAAACAATTGCTGCATTGTCTCTGGAAGCCCATTTCAACCAAGCTGGCTAGAGACAGTTGGAAAGTACAGATCCATGGGTCCAATTGCTTAATGCTGTGTGCTTGAGAGGGAATAGTGCTTAAGAGATTAGGAGTTGCTTAAATGGACTGCTATCTGTCTAAGATGAACAGTACAAGTCTACACATGAAAAAGAATGAGCTACTTTGTGCAACTACTGACTGTTAAGTATGCTCAAAATTTCTGCTGTAGGTTATACAGAAGAAAATAGGGTTCGAAGGGCCTATATTTATACAGTGCGTGGTTAAATGGCTGAATGCGAAGCATCACCTTGCAACAGGTTTTTTGAAAATTGAGCCCACTGGCCAATAACAAAACAGCACAATTTAAGTTTTATAAGCAGTTAGAGGCCTATAAATGGTTTAATTCTTCCTCTACTCTCACTAGAATTTAAACCAAAGCAATTCTGTCTGAGATCATAATAAACACATATATACTAGAAGAGGGGTGCTAAAAGAGAATTAATGAAGTGAATCTGTAAGGACGGTCTATGTATTACTGCATATTACTTACTATGTGTATTTCTTCAAATGTTTGCATGTTGATTGTGTAGCGCACCCACAGGTATAGCTAAAGTAGATATAGGTTCCTTCCTACCTGACTCTGGTGACATCCCTATAGGCCCAACACACCAAGATGGCAAGACTGACAGATTTTATTCTAGGTAACAATCTAGTTAAAAAGGCAATAGCACAACCCCAAACAAATTATTTCAACAGTGCACCAGTTAGCAATAATGCAAGGTGAGATATGCATGCAGTGAAACATACATTCACCCTCTTCCTCAGAAATCAACAGAAGAAGGTCTTGACATTCAAACATACACAAAGAAGGCAATATCAATGATCAGTAAAGCTTTATAATGCACCAATACAAACACTGGAGAAAAATGCAATGTCATTAGGCAATAAAAGAGTTATAATACAACAATACAGATATGAGACAATGCAATGTCATTGAGCAGCAAAATTCTTGAGGGCAGCAGTACTAACACGAGCAAAATGCAATGTCATTGAACAATGAAGGTTTATAATGCAACAATACAAATATGAGAAAATGCAATGTCATTGAGCAGCAAAATTCTTGAGGGCAGCAGTACTAACACGAGCAAAATGCAATGTCATTGAGCAATGAAGGTTTATAATGCAACAATACAAATATGAGAAAATGCAATGTCATTGAGCAGTACTAATACCCTCAACCTCCCTGATCAATTCTAAACAGACCAACTATGAAAACACTCTATTATACCCTGTTCACTGGCCAGTGACTACTTACAGTCTTGCTGCCAGCATGTTGAGGCCCAAGTTGGAGCTCATATGGATCCCAGATATTTGTAATCCACAAAGCATGGGGGGGGGTCACAATCTTATAAAAATGTAAAAAGATAGCCAGAGCCTCTCACCTCTCCGACGAGATTATCCTAGTGACCAGGCACCGTGCTTCCTCTGATGAGAAAAGTAGAAGAATCACCTGCCAGGACTCTGGTAATCATCTATGGCTTCTCTGTACTAGGCCCAAAGGAACTCCTTTTCTTGCTGAATTATATGCAGGCATGGAACTACTGGTTTCAGCCTTCTCTCCTGATTCCACAAAATACCATCATCCAGGATTTCAGCAACAAACAGACACAAACTGCTACTTCACTTCCCTGTCCCAAAGCACCAGAGAATAAAATCCAGTCATGCTGCAAGGCCCTTTTCCCTTCAGCTCACAGTTTCAGTCTTCCCTCCTTCAGCTAGTATCTCAGCCTCTTCTTTCACTTTCGAAATTGTCTTTTATATCCCTGAAACACCTCCACCTTGTGGTCTACTGAAAAACTACAGTATATTACTTCTACAATGAAATACAGTGGGAGCTACAATTGCTTTTGTTGATTGTTTTTCTTTTGCTTGGAGTTTTTCTCCCCAGGACGTCTGCTGAAAAGGGGTACTTTGATGGCCATTCAGACCTTACTGGTAAACATATGCAATAAATGCACGAGTCAACTTATTGTAACATCTACAAAATATTTTTTCTGCAAATATATTTGTCATATCCTTTAGCTAGTGATCAATTCATTTCTTATTGATAACACATTACAGTCAAAGGTTTCCCTTTTAATTTTCTGCTGCAGTTAGGGAATACCTTATTACTGTTTGCAAACTTTGAAATCAACCCATGTTCTTAAATTTGAAGATTTAATGAGAAAAGTAAGTAGTTTATGTACTTTATGACTATGATAATTTTGGAAAGTTAATAGTACCTCATTTTTCTCTTGTATATCTTAACTAGTTTTGCGACTCTACCAAAGTTGTTTTGAATAAGTTTGTATATTTCTATCTTGTCAGTACAGCATGTAATTATGAATGCTGACGTTTAATACATGATAGAACTCACAGATAATATCTTGACTAAATTTATTTGGGCCACTGTGGACAGTAATCCAGTTTGTTTTCATACATATGTCATTTACTGCATAATAAGTTCCATTCACTTGCATTACTAAAACTACTGCAGTCTGCATTACTGTCATTTTCATAGGTTATGTTTTTGTGTGTGTGTTTTATAACCCATTCTTATTCACCCCTGCCTATCAGGTCCCTAGTCCTTATAGGATTCCATAAGTTCTACCATCATTCATGCTTCTAGTTTATATTTAGGGTAACCCTTCACTCACTGAACCCCCCCCCCCACTGAATCCTCACTAATCAGCAGCAGATTTAAGCAGAAGAGCTTTTAGGGTGGATCCAAGTAGAAATGATACTGTTGGTGAGCCTTCCTCTGGAGTATGGAGACCCTTTAATGATATGCCACACAGCCCATGTGGGAGCAAAGCAATAAACCATCTAATCCAATAGCATGCCCTCTATAAGCAAGAAGGGTCCATAGCCACTTAAGTCACTCCCTTGGAACACCCTTCTTCCCTTCCCATCAACCAGTCTCCCAGCCAACCTTAGATCACATACTACAGAGTCAAACAGACTGTATGACTTTGAATATAAAATGTGGCCTGCTACTCACCCCTTTTCTTAGCCGGCAATATTTAGACTTAGAGATTAGAGCTATTCAGACAGAGAAGTGGCTTAAAGTAGGATGATTCCTCCTCTCTCTTAAAGATTTGGCATCTAGCACATCAATCAATTCTTAAAACAGAATTCTGATATTTAATGCAGCATTCATTCTTTATAAGGTTAACACCTCATTGTTTCCTTTTCTCCTCCTAATGCAACACTATTTATACTTCACATATCTAAATATGCTTTGGAAGCTACAGTTCAGTGTACACGTTCTTACTGCACGCCTTTTTGAATGCAGCATTTCAAGTTTCAGTTAGTCATAGTTACTCTACACAGTGACTGTCTCTGACTCAGAAATTAATAATAATACCCAGTAACGTGGTCATGACTGTGTGGGTTCAGTGATTTTTTTTTTCATTATATTTTAAGGCATTTACAGAATGAATCTCCCCACATAGACACTGCACATAACCTGTACAATCATAAAGAAAACAAAGGTAAGCAGATCAACCTCTGCTATGTGCCACTATCCATGGAAACTACTTTGGTTTGTCAGCTTACACTGAGCTGGCATTTGGCCAAGACACAAAAACAATAATAAAACTCAATTTTCCTGAAACTACAGCAGTATGTTCTTCTATCCTCCTGTGAGCCCCTGAAACAGTGTAATAATCTATTTCTCACCCACATGGGGTAGAATAACTCTATAACAATAAACTGAATCCTTTTTCACTTGCTTTTCTTACTACCTCCTTCACCACCAAAGACAATGTTTAAATAAATAAAACATGAAGATGCCCTCTCCCCTTTCCCTAGTAAAAATAAGTTAAGCATCTGCACACAAGACAATTATCTGTAGTTGTCTATTGACAGCTAGACTGCAATGCTTCTTATTACGGAGAAAAGCAATGTCCTTATCTAATGTGTATTTAACTGAAATGAAATAAGGAATTATGTAAAAAAACTGCATTACTGTCTTTTTATACAAAATTCTGTGCAGGAGAATCAAATTATGGATTCTGTTCAAAGCATTATGACTTACAAATGTAAGTTACTAGAAAGCAGTAGGAGCTGGTAATATTTTTAGCAAGGCAGAACAAGCATGGATTTTGTCATTTTAAACAGACATACATACAGCAGAAAAGAATCTCATTTAACTCTTGAATGTACCCAGACATAATCCCAGTATTCACTTTAAGGGTTTTAGTAAAAAGGCCCTATTTCTGTGATGCATTATTTTGCAATGCAGAGACACATTAACATACCCTCTCAGCTGTATAGATTTTCCCAGACTGTCCAGATTTTTGCCTCATATTTTAGGTCCATTTTTCATAAATATGTGGTTTTCTGGCAAATTAGTGGCAAATCATTAAAAATTAAAGTTAGAAAATAATGAAAGACATTTGAGTTTCAGACTTCATTCCCTTCAGAAAATTCATGCTAATGCAAAACCTGTTATTCTAAGTTTGTAAGAGCAATATTTAAAAATTGTCCCTATTTTTGGGCCTTTGCCCCACTTTTCCTTATGGCTTGTCCAGATGTCTTGCTCATAGAGGTTGAGAGGTATGATTAGCACCAGAGGAAAGACCTTATTATTGGCTAATTTGCATGTCTCTGAATCACAGTTAACTACTGTTAGTACAGATCAGCACTTTCCTGTACTAGTTAACAATGGTAACAAATGCATTGCAGTGGCAGAAGCATCCGTCCTCATTCACTCTGCCACACACAGAGACACACACACACACACACACACACACACACACACACACACACACACACACACACACACACACACACACCACATACCCCATACCTTTTCCTTAGTGGTCAAAACATTCCTGATGTCTACTTTCATGTCTGTCCTCCCATCAGAAATCATGAATGATTACAGGTACTCAATAATGCTAGATCTGTTGCTTTAATAACATTTTAAGTGTCTCTGAATCACAATTCAAAAATTATCCCTGGTATTATCTAGTGTTTCCCCAATTCACATTATGTCTAAGTGCCTCTCAGGCATGATAAAGTTCAGCAATTCCTGGTGGCTAGTACTTCCTCGCCACCTCTGGCATAAGTGCCATTAAGTTACGAGAATAAGAGTAAATCCCCCCAGACACAATATTGTTCATTAGTCTAGGGGAATCTGGAAATATGACTCCCACCCCAGCATACACACACACACACACACACACACACACACACACACACACACACACACACACACACACACACACACACACACACATATACTACATACCTCTTACCTGTCCAAGTTTTGAGATAATATCCCAATGACTCTTCTTAGTTTTTGTCCCTACCATCACAAATCACTTAGCCTTACAGTCTGTTAATAATGCCAGATATAAAAGCTTATGCTACAACTATTTTTTAACCTTTTAAGTGAGTTCTGGTAGTAGTTTAAATAATGTCCCATGTGTCATTGTGTGTACCTCCAGGCTTTTTCCTGAAGCCTTCCCCACTGACTCTTGTGACTCATGGATTGTTGCAAGCATTGGATTATGGCATCCATTACAGCTTATTTCTTCTTACTGTGTGGGAAAAACATAGCTACACTAAATAATTAGTGTAGTGGGTCAAAGCTCCTGTTATATCTGTAAAGAGTGCAGAGTTGAAAACATTTACCCCCATTTAAAGCTACATCATTTTTAATCACTTATGTAACAGTTTAGTGTTTCCCTGGTACCTAATGGTGGTACAAAAGACTAATGTTCTTTGTGGGAGGTGGGAGGCAGCAGGTCTGAATCTTTTGTAGTACCTTTAAGGCATACTTTTTAGAGCCTCACATGTAACTAGTGTTCCTCCAACCCAAATCTTTTATTTTTTTAATAAATGCTTTTATGGTATACTATGAAAAGTCATCCTGGTGTGAAGTGTTACCCGCTGTCACGTATTGCTTAACAGCTATTAAAGCACAAGGGTGCAGTGTTATCTCTGGTGTCTAAAGTCTGCCACCCCCACCACCACCTAAAGTGCTATTAAGGCACAATTTGAAAGAGTTATCCATGGTGTCTATTTCTCCAAATCCCATGCCTTTTTAACTGGTGTTAAGATATGTTGTTAAAGATGTATCCCTGGTATGTAATAGTCCCCCTGACCCACATCTTTTATTTAACCCTGGTGTCTCCTAACAGTTACCCGCACCCATACTGTCTTTATTTTTTTGTCTTATTAAGTGCCTTTAAGAGACACTATATAGAGCATTCCAGGTGTCTAGTTGTTCCCCCGTCCACAAGTGCCATTAAGGCACAATGATCTAAAGATATCCCTGGTGTCCAGTGCTCCGCCAACCCATATTGTGTAAGTGCTGTAAAGGCACAAGATGACAGAATAATCCCTGGTGCTAATGTTACCCCAACCCCATTATGCGTAAGTACCACTAAGACATAAGACATAAAAGATTTCCTTAGTGTCCAGTAGACTAGTACTCTCCCTCCATCCTCATTATGTTTAAGTGCTGTTAAGGCATGAGATGTATCCCTGGTCTCTAGTGGCATCTCCACCAACTGACCCAACAGTGTTGCAGGAGTTGCTCATTAGTCCAGGGAAGTTTGAAGCTATAACAGCCCCCAACCCCCCCCCCCCCACACACACACACCGCCTCCCCCATCCAATTACATTCAAAGATACACACACACACACACACACACACACACACACACACACACACACACACACACACACACACACACACACACACACACACACACACACACACACACACACACACACACACACACACAAACCTGACCCTACCCCATTACTAACCCCTTCTTTGACCTCCCAGGTGTACAAACACACACACATGCAACCTCTCACATACACACACACATACACACACACACACACACACACACACACACACACACACACACACACACACACTCACTCACTCTCACTCACTCACTCACTCACTCACTCACTCACTCACTCACTCACTCACTTGTAAATACACAGACGCACATAGCCCTAGCACTACTTGTCTGCTAAACTCCTAGATACTTACCTCTACTGTGATCATACATGGACCTGCCTAAGCCTAGAGCATTAGCTGTTCCTCCAGTGGTAGATATCCTGGAGGATACATTTTAACAAATGCATCCATGTAGCCAGACTGCCTTCCCCTGCTCAGAAGAAACTTGATCACTTTTATAGGGTCAAGAATTTCCACAAGTTCCTTTATAGAACATATCTGGCTGATCAAGCTATGATATCCCTGGATTCCAGCAAGGGAGCAGGCTCAGCTCCATACAAGAATCATATTCCCAATGACAAGCATTGTAGAATACTCAACATATTTGAGAAAAGGGTGTATGTTTTGGAAACTTTCTCATTCAAAGCCTTGAACTGCCAGTCTTACATACTTTCCTACTAGCAATCCCTACTCAAGAAGAAAGCTAAGGCAGAGGAGAGAGGATAAGCATCTGAAGCAAGAGATGCTTGGGCTTTGTAACCTCTCCTCTTAAGCTGCCCATTACTCCATTAAGTGTAGCTATGATGCAGTAGTGGACTTATCATGCAGTGCATCAGCTACAGGGCCTTCTGTCCAGAGACATGCATGTTGAGGACAATGTTTTTCCAGACCATGTATAGGCAGAGTTTCTCAATGCACAGTTGGATAAGGATCTCCTCTTTGAATCCTGTTTAAGAAATTTCTGGAAACTAGAGGAAAGGGCAAGACTATGCAGTATGTTAAGCAACTTGTTTTGGTCCAGTTCAGCTGGAATTACTTTGCCAAAACATGGACCTATGCAAGACAGTAGCAGGCCTGACAAAGGGGAAACAGGCAAGTGCAAAAGAGAATGACAAGAAAGCCTTAAAGAGAAGCCCAAGAGACATCAGGGCTGAGATCCCCAGAGAGACTACTCCTCCCCAATCCCACAAGTATAGCTCAATCTCCCCCTACAACTGCTCCTCTCTCCATAGTGAAAGTTGGAGGGACCTTAGCCTTCTTTTTAAAAAGCTGGAAAACCATTGCTCAAGACCAGTGTGTACTAATCATTCTGTGATTGGCTTACAAATTATAGTTCCTAAAGATTACATAATGTAGAGGTGTCCCACCAAGCCCCAAGGATAAGACAGGCCTCATCCCAATAGTGTTAGAAAAAATGTGCAGGCCAGAGCCACAAGTTTCTGACTGCCAAAAATTACAATTCTAACCCTTCAAAGCATGCTACTACACCCTCCTGACTCAGGCCCTCATGTTAACGCTGGACCTTAAGGATTCCTGCATTCATATCTCCATTGTAAGAGGTCAAAGGAAGTTCCTAGGATTTGTAGCAGGAGGACTTTATTTCCAGTTCCCTGCCATTTGGCTTGTCTACTGCACCTACAGTCTTTATAAAATGTCTGGCTCTAATAATTGCCTACTACAAGACAAAGGGCATTCAGATTTACCCCATCTAAATGATTGCCTTATTCTAGCAGAATCTCAACAGAAAATTCTCAAGGCTTTGTAGTCCACTCTGAATTGCTCTAGTTATCTGGGTCTCACCTTCAACAGAGCAAAATCAAACCTGATGTCCTCAAATAATCTGGACATCTTGGAGGCCTGTCTGGACACCACCCCCAGTACAATCATCCTTTCAAAGGATAAAATGGCCCATCTGGTACTGTACTTCAAAAATATTTTGTAGCAGAAGAAAATCTCATCCAGGGAATTTCAAAGACTCTTAGGCTACATGGCATCTTATATCCTAAAAGTGCCATTTGCCTGACTGAGCAAAAGGAATTTCCAGTGTTACCTGAGAAACAGATGATGTCAGCATTTGTTAGACACCAAAAGAGATATCTTGATGGATTCAAGAATATAGTTACAATGACAAGTAACCTTTAAAGCTCTCCAGCTCACAGTGACTCTCACCACAGATTCCACAAAACTATTGGGGGAGGCTTATGTGGGAGATCTTCTGATTCAGGTAACGTGAGAGGGCAGGATGAGAAGAAAGCACATAAACATAAGAAATGATAACAGCCTTCACCTCCACTTTAGAGAAGGGTACTCTTCAACTAAGGCCACAACACCAGAGTCATGTGGTACACAAGCAATGAGGAATTCATTCACACTTGCTCTTCAGAATGGCCATGCAGGCTGAGAAATAACTGAAGATGCAGATATAACACTAACTGCAGTTTACAGTCCATCACTACAAAATGTTTTGTCAGACAGGCTAAAGAGATTTTAACCAAACCCAACAAAT
Organism: Protopterus annectens; assembly: GCF_019279795.1. NCBI lineage: Eukaryota > Metazoa > Chordata > Ceratodontiformes > Protopteridae > Protopterus > Protopterus annectens. Next base: position 883,267,946 of record NC_056741.1, read on the forward strand.
GGATGCTAAAAAGATTTTTTTTGTTTGGCCACATTATAGGGTGCATCAGAAATAGACCTATTTGCCTCTTTTCTAAACAGGCAACTGTGACAGCTCTGATGAAGGACAGCCGCTCCAACAGCTTGGAAAATATGTGCCTTCTCCCTGTACTGGATAGGTCTGTTTCATTATGCATTTCCTCCAATACCTTTGATCCCCAGGTTACTACTTAAAATAGACGAGGAAAAGCCTAAAGTAAATCTGATAGTGCCTTTCTGGCCAAGTTAACACTGTTTCCCCTCTACTGAGCATCCTGGCAAGAGGAAAATGGAATGTGATGTCTGCATGTGGGCCTCCTAACTGAAAACAAGGGGCCCCTCTTACACCCTTACCTGGCCACTAAGGCTGACAGCTTGGATAATTTCACATTGATTCCTGGTAGGCACATACACAGGTTATTCTTGGAGCAACAACATGCGCTTCTAGCCACATGTTTTCTAACTACTACAATTTGGGAACTGCTTGCAGGGCCAGAACTGGATATTCCTCTCCTATCCTGCAATGTCTTATCTCATAATAACGTATATCTACCTCCCTATTTCACTGTGTTTTGGGAACCTATAGCTAAAAGTGAGGACTACAACAGTGAATACTTCAAGCAAATTAGTAAAGGTGTATTAGGAGCTTACCCATGAATGTAGATGTTCCAATTTATTGGTTGTTACAGTCCAGATAGCCTGCCATAGGAGTATTTTAGTCATGTGTGTCATCTTTTGAATCCCTTTTAAAAAGTATATAATCTTTCCTTATTTTGCACTGGTCTCCATCAGTGGATGCTGCAGCCACTCATTGGTTCTCTGGATCCCCGTTCACCTCACCAGTCTAGTCTCCAAACCCGTGCCCTTTACTTTTGCCACCAGAAGTCAGTGAGGAACAATGTTAAAGGCCTTGGTGAAGTCTAGCAGGGAGCGAGATAAAGATCTGCATTACATTTAGTGCTAAGACTTCTGCTTATCAGTCCATGCTGTTAGCTATCTCCACTGGCCTACAACCAAGTCCTGTGATATTATTGGGTCTAAATTAATTTGTCAAAACTTCATTGTCATGAACCTTTCTTCATTGACCTGAAACCACCTAACATTCACATCTGCAAAAGATTTACATAGGGAATGGAAGTAGTTGGTCAACAGCAGAAATTTGCCCTTTTCCCCACTGCAGTGCAATCTCGGAGTTGGCATATATAGTTAGGGGTCCCCCCACCTTATCCCCCACTTGGGTGGGTTTGATGTAATGCAGTGTATATTACAGTCATAGTGTTGCCCGACTGCTTCCTTTTCCTATTTAAATGTTTTTTTCGATATGAATATTCGCCAAAGTGAACGTTCAGTGGATTTGGGTTGATAAAGAAAGGTTCGTGGAAATGAACCCTCGACAAATTGAGATAGACCCAATATTATTAACTTCTGCATTTATGAATACACACCAATATGACATAAATATTATAGTAAATTAAAGAAAAAAAAACTTTGGTTGCATCATCAAATTAATAAGCTTTACAACACAAAAGTACTGTCTAGCTTACAAAATTATCCTAGTCATACTGACAAACCTTAAAAGTACAGCAACTGATTAATTTCTAAATTCTACAGATATATCTATAAATCAACTTCCTATCCAAAAGCTGATAGCAACAATAAGGTATTTTTCAGTTATATCAAAACACTTAGAGGGAAAAACTGTGAGTTTAACATGTCATGAATAAAGATGTGATCAACAAACCACAGTATGTATAAAATGTGCTTGCAGAAAAAATTGATTTCACACTAGAAAGTCGTGTTAAAATGCTGCAGACACAAGGGTATGCATCCCTTATATAGCTATAACTATGATAACTGATGCTATAAATAAAATTAAATACTCATGCTCTATGAGATCAGACAATATACCTAGTAGAGTCCTACCTAGTCAGAATTAAAGAAAACCTGACTCCTCTCAGAAACTTTAAACAAAATTTTAGTATGTGGAATTATTCCTGATCTAGGCTAAGTGGCTGTAGTGGTACCTGTTCACAAAGGAAAATGGAGTTGTATCAGACCCAAAGAATTTTAAACCCATTAGCCTGACCAGCACTCCATAAAACCATGAGAAACACAAATGGGCACTAGATGACCTACTTTTTTTTAGATACAATGCAGTATCTACCCTAACCCCATCATAATGCTGTCCTTTTTTGTGTGCTACTGCTCTTCCCTGTTTCTTGCCCAATTCTCCCCACCATCAGCATCCACCCCTTGTCTGTGTGTCTATAATTTCACGGTCCTCCCTACCCCTCGTTGTACCTGCACCTTCCATGATGGGTTTTGTCTCTGTTTTATGTTTGGACATGTGTCCCTGTTTGTGAACCTCATCCTCTAACCATACCTTTTCTCTACCTTACATCCTTCTGCAACTCCCCTTCTTAAAAAAAATGTGCACCTGTCCCCCTGGCCAAAACAATATTTATTCCAGCTCTCTCTCCTCACTCCCAGTCTTACCTTCCCTGTTTCCCTTGCAAATGTTCCGTCATTTGATGATCTCTTTTTCCTGTTGCCCCGTGTACTAGTTTCAATACCTTTTTATTGTCAAAAAATTAATTTATGCATGACAGTAGGCTATTTAATGTAGCTTGCTTGTTTACCGTATTATCACAACCTAGTACATGTGCATGCACAGAGCTGGTTGTGTCCTTTGTGTTCATCTATTTATCCTGTTCTCTCATTTCTAGCAGCAATTACAGGATTTCCTCTTTTACCACAGGTTCTGTGTTTTTTTACAGGTGGCTTTTTTTAATTAGCAGCAGACTCTGCCTGGAAATTCCACCTAGATGACTCAAGATTAACATCATGCTCAATCGCATTATGAGCCCTAACTGTACTAGGCATACCATGGTTGTATTAAACATGTTTCTGTATCCCAGGGATAATGTTTATAGTTCACTTGTGTGTGTTCAGTAATTTATTTGTGGTTTAATTAAATGTGTATCTGTGTGTTTGCATGTGTGTCTTTGTGTGTCTGTGCTGTCTCTGATCCAGACATAACTGAAAATAAAGGATTAGAAAAATGGTTCTTTAATTTTGAAATACTTTACACATAAACTCTGTTTTTCAAAAGAGTTAAAGTGTGTGCATCAGTGATGTTTTAATGAATAACAGCTTAGATTCATTTTCTCTTGTTCCTTCCTTATTATATTTGTTTTCTTTCTTTCTTTATTAAGTCTTTTAAATGTTACACGCTTGTAACCATGCCTTTCACCACACTCATTGTTAGGTGAAAGTATGAAGCATGGCAAATGAAAGCAGTTAATGCTAATTGGGGGTGGGGAGGCAGTATGTCACATCAATATGTAGCACTGCTAGTTGTGTCTAACACCTCCAAATAATAACCCTCAAATGATACACTACAGAGAAGGCACCCTGGAGAATCTAAAATTACAATAAGTCCAAAAATTAATTTATGTCAGGCACCAAGGTAGATTTCTCCTTCCTCACTACCTCCCTCTTCCTGCTTTTCATATATAACTCACCCAATTTAGCCTGTTCCTAGTCGAGCCAAAATAAAGAATAACAGTAGCACAGATATAGAGACATAAAAAGTCATTGGTACATATTGCTCTTTAAAGTGTAAACAAGAACATAACAAACTTAACTAGTAAACATTCAAGGGTACAATGCCTATGATAAAATAATTTCCTTTACTTGGAAATGTATGACTCATTTTAAGAATAATCTGCACAAAGATAATTGTTTGAAATGTTGGGACATGCTTTAATGAGTTCCAAAACAGTGAGACTGAATGGCTGAAAAAATGGACTTAAATGCATTAAGAGTGAGATGGCCATTTCTCAGAATATTACCTTTTTTCTGACATATGGTGAGAGCTAGTATATGTGAGTTAAAGGGGTGTGTGGGCCTGCAGCCCACATAGTGAGATATTTCATATTCGCTCTTCTTCTGCATTTTCAGTATTTTTTTTTTTTTTTTTTTGGCATGTCGGCACTCAGTGTTACAACTCCCAACATTTCAATATGGAGCTGTTCACAAATTTTTACTCTATTTTTTTTGTACTTTGCAGGATATTATTTGAAAGAAATATTATTTAGTGCATTATGGAATTGACATCAGATCCACGTAACTCCGTTCTCCTGTTGATCTGGTGAAGTGTGAGCACTGAGAAAGTGAAGGGAAGGTGTGATGGATGGAAAGCACATACAGTACAATGGATGAGGCAGTTGTATAAGAAGTGATCATATCCACTAAAGTAGTCACAATACAGTGTACAGCAAGTGATCATATCCACTAAAGTAGTCACAATACAGTGTACAGCAAGTGATCATATCCACTAAAGTAGTCACAATACAGTGTACAGCAAGTGATCATATCCACTAAAGTAGTCACAATACAGTGTACAGCAAGTGATCATATCCACTAAAGTAGTCACAATACAGTGTACAGCAAGTGATCATATCCACTAAAGTAGTCACAATACAGTGTACAGCAAGTGATCATATCCACTAAAGTAGTCACAATACAGTGTACAGCAAGTGATCATATCCACTAAAGTAGTCACAATACAGTGTACAGCAAGTGATCATATCCACTAAAGTAGTCACAATACAGTGTACAGTAAGTGATCATATCCACTAAAGTAGTCACAATACAGTGTACAGCAAGTGATCATATCCACTAAAGTAGTCACAATACAGTGTACAGCAAGTGATCATATCCACTAAAGTAGTCACAATACAGTGTACAGCAAGTGATCATATCCACTAAAGTAGTCACAATACAGTGTACAGTAAGTGATCATATCCACTAAAGTAGTCACAATACAGTGTACAGCAAGTGATCATATCCACTAAAGTAGTCACAATACAGTGTACAGTAAGTGATCATATCCACTAAAGTAGTCACAATACAGTGTACAGCAAGTGATCATATCCACTAAAGTAGTCACAATACAGTGTACAGCAAGTGATCATATCCACTAAAGTAGTCACAATACAGTGTACAGCAAGTGATCATATCCACTAAAGTAGTCACAATACAGTGTACAGCAAGTGATCATATCCACTAAAGTAGTCACAATACAGTGTACAGCAAGTGATCATATCCACTAAAGTAGTCACAATACAGTGTACAACAAGTGATCATATCCACTAAAGTAGTCACAATACAGTGTACAGCAAGTGATCATATCCACTAAAATAGTCACAATACAGTGTACAGCCTCCTTCTACTGATCATTTTATATGTCACTCTGTGAGAATTTATAGCAACATGTATATGCATATGATTGTGTGTGTGTGTGTGCATGTGTGTGTGTGTGTGTGTGTGTGTGTGTGTGTGTGTGTGTATAGATCTACTTCACAAGCTTGAAGTTTCAAAACTTTGAACTGAAAATGGTCAAGACTACAAGATTGAAGCTTTAAAACTTCAAAATTGTAATAAAAATAAAAATTTTTTTTTTTTACATTTTTTGCAGATCCACCCTGCACCACCCACACCCCCTGATTAAATAAATATACCAACTCTGAAATCACACTACAGTGAGGAAAATGGCAAATTTGCCATTCTGTGCTGTACTGTAATCTCTGTTCAAAACGTTTTAAGTTTCAAAGCTTCGATCTTATGGTCTCAACCATTTGCAGTTTGAAGTTTTGAAACTTCAAGCTTGTGAAGGGAATCCATGTTTTCACATGTTCTTCATTAATGCCTACAAAGCAAAGTGATCAATGACAGTTTTCTAAACCTGCTGCATCTTTGTACACCCTTGGAGCTGATTATTTTAATTTAGGCATTGAGACTTTCCCATATAGAAAAAAAAAAACATGTTAATTGCCTATTCAGCTGAATGGATTTGAATGTCTGTGTTTCTCTGAAAAGAGATGCAGAATTCAAATTGTATTTGTATGTGTAAAATTACTGTATATGAAAATTTAATGACCCTCAAAAATGTTGCTACAAAATCTAAAACTGAATGCCTTTAGTATGTGAAAGTCTCATCTCACAGCTACATCATATGAATTAAATTCTCCATATAATTTGCTGAAGCGAAGAGCTTCTTAAGTTGGTATCTCTTGTTACGACTGTACCCCACTTAATGAGATACTCTCCCCTCCTGCACCATCACTGTCACCTGCCCTTCCTTGTTGCCTCTTCCTTCCTGTTTTTCATACATAGACACATACACCAGCATTTACCTTCTTTGTCTTAATTCATTTTTGAGACTTGATAATTGCTTCACATAACATACTTTAAATATTTAATATTTTTTCAGCTTTAGGTATTTCCACTACACATAATTTTATTTATTTTAAAATTGTTAACCAAGTAAGTGAACTGCCTGCAGACTGTTTTCAGGCATGACCCAGGACACAAAGCATAAGCATTGTAATAATATACTTAAGAAAAACAATCAATACATTTTAAACAAAAACATGAACAAATTTAAGGTAAAACCAATGCATTTTACAGAATGCAAAAAAGGACAGCCCCAGAAGTATATAAAATGCAAATATAACATACATGATAAAGCAATCAATACATTTTCTAGAATTTAAAATAAAGAGAATGTAGAAATGAAGCAAACTTGCAATATGTATAGGTGTATGATGGAACCTAACAACCAACACTTTAACCTGCAAAGATAAGACTGGTGATTTATGACGGGGGGAAGAAAACTTAAGAGGTGATGGAAAATGCTGTAGCTTGAATAGCTAGGGGAGGATGCACTGACCATGTTGAACAGGGGAAAATGTAAGTGTTGTAAAGTGTATTTTGTAACAAATAATAAGGAATATAGTTGCAATGCATTCGGTTAGATGAAAGATAAGTTAGGAAATTGGCATTGAGGTATAGGTTATGTCATATCCAAATTCTTTAGTAAAGTAGACAAGTGTAACTGAAATGTTAGAAAGATAGATAAAAGAAATGAGAAAACTACAGAAGCTTACAATAAAAAGACGAGACTATCACAATGGTTAAACAGAAGCTTACAATAAAAAGATGAGTCTACCACAATGGTTAAATAGAAGCTTACAATAAAAAGACAAGAGACTATCACAATGGTTAAAATAGCAGTGTAGGTGTTGTAGGCAGTACAAAGAGTAGAACAGTCCTAACCTGTCTATGGAGGTAACTGCATTGTGCCTGCTTTGATAGCTGTAGTTTTAGCTTTTTCTTGAAGTCAGTGAAATTGTCAGCATTCTTATGTATTCAGAGTTCTGCACATATTTGACAGAATGCCTTTTCAGTACAAGCCAGTATATAATTGGGTCTGTACAGCTGAGGGGAGTTATAATGCAAGCCACAAACTATGAACTTAGAAGTTATCTAAGGATGGTTTTGAATGGGGGGGGGGGCAGTAGTTTTCATGCAGTAATGTGAAAGTAAGGGAATTAAGCAGCAATAAAGCTCTAGTTGTTATTGTCAAAATGTGGCTTTGTGAATGGTCAATCTGAGAATTGTTTTCTGCTCGGTAATCCATTCTCTTATTTGCACAAAATGTAATGAATTTTTATAGATCCCTAAAAAGAATTGGCCAGTGTCCAGTCCCCAGGTCTAGCAGCATGCCAGCTCAGTCTTATAACTGGAGATCAGTATCAAAGAAAGGCAGAAATGGACTAGGTAGGGTTAACTCTGTTGTAACAGTATCTTGAAATGTGAGCTTGACTTTTTGTCTTCTTGAAGCTGTCATCACTGGCACATACTGAGAATTGTCTTGGCTGAACTTAGAGTCAGTGTCTTTCTGATCCTGATACAATGTGATCTGCATTTGCTTTGCTATATGAAAAAAAAAATACCAATATAAGGAAATAAAAAGTGAATACACACGAGGATGGTAGCAAATAAAACCTGCTCAGTGCTGAGTGGACATATTTAGCAACCCTCAGAATGATTACACACAGAGCCTGAGACAATAAAACATTGCCATATATAGGAATGATATAGTAAGGACCTTGAGGTGAAGGAGCTTAGCAGCCATTATAATGCATTTCTCTGTTATTCTTACATTTAAGATCCTTGAAATACTAAAAGGGGTCAGCAGCCCTGCAGGTGATAGTAATATGAGTATGCAATAACAATGCCGCACAAAAAGCTTCCCCTGAACAATGTGAGAACTTACCATTTATTAGCTTCCATCCATGGTTTGTGATGTTCTCCCATCCATACAGGTCTTTTCTTTTGACTTGAGAAATGCACCCTCTTCTGCACTGAAGTACTGGCCATTCCTGCATTCTTTAATGCTGACTGACTCCTTGGTTTCATTATAGTCTGCCTCTGTACACTTAGCACTTGTTCCCATTACAACCAAACCTGCTTTTTTTAATCTGTGCTCCTTTTCTCCCATAAAACTCTTTTGTAACAGAACAGGACTGCAACTGGGATTTATAGCCTTAACTGTGCTCCATGCTGTAATACACACCAAATATCTAAAGTATTGTTGTTATTACTGCCTCCACTTGTATTGCAGCATTTGTCAGCTACCAAGGCAGTGTGAAGGAGCAAGGTCTCGTCTTACAGAAAACCTTGAAGCATGTCAGAATAAGGAAAGTGAAATATTATCTGTTTGTACCAAAGGAAAAGGCCCCATAATGCCACCACCACAGTTTTAATGTTATTCTGTGTGTTGTGTGGGTGTGTGTGTGTGTGGGGGTTCACCCATGTGTGTGCATTTTCATAAATATATGTATATATACATTGTTTATCAAAAGAAATGCAATTTTCACTGCAAGATGTGGTGTTTATCTGTTTGCTATGCTACTTTATAATCAAAGTGTAAACTTACAGAAACAAAGTAACTTGCTACAAGAAACATATTCTCATAGTTTATCAGTTCAGTTTAGTATTCCTAAATGCCTTTCAGCTACTCTATCACTTTTGGTATCTACTCCTTTCCTGTCTATTTTTGAAAAAAATATTCTGCCTCATTAATCTCATAGCGCTATTTCTAAATGAGATTCATTGAAGCTCCCAAAAATGAACCAGTGTTCAAATCCCACTCACCCTTGACAATTCCATGACTGCAGACAGTGTTTACAGGGTAAACTGTTAACTGATGATTAATCTAGGAGAAGCAGAAACTCAGGCCCAAAGACCAGTAAACAAGCACATGTTTTAAAAAGTGAAACTAGGCACACAAAAAAGCAAATGAAATAAATGGACATTTCTGACAAGTGATGATCTATAAATTTAAAGTGTTGACAATATTATTTCATTATGTTGTTCTGCTAAATGACAATGAATGAATGAGGCTAATGGAAAATTAGTGCTTCTGGCTAATCTGCCTTCTTATACAGGTTTGTATTGCACAATACTGTTGCCAAAATGACATTGTAAATGATGTCATTTTGCAACTGCTGTATTGAATAACAGAGATCATCAAAAATAAATTACACTGATTTGTACTATACGGCAAAGGTATGGCATAACAAAATGTTGCATATAAGAGCTATTCCTGATTTTTAAAGGAGAAGGTCTGCATGCTCCTGTGGTCTGTTGCATGCTATACTTTTCTGGTATACAGTACGATGATATGATGTATGCAGCATGGTGGTATGAGGTATACGGTACGGTGATTTGATGTATATAGTATGATGATATGAGGTATACAGAATGGTGAAATGATGTATACAGTATGATGGTAGAGTTCCTATCAGTTTGTCAAAACTTCAGCAGTTCGAACGCCATATGTTCAAACTGTGAAGTTCGAAAACTGATTATCGCGAAGCCATGGAACACCAAATTCTTTCTCAGGGAAAGAATTTGGTGGGCCGTTTCTGTGGCTTCACAATTTTCTGCACTGTGGTGGAAAGTTACGGGTCAGGTTAAGGTAAGTGTGCGATTGTGTGGACATTAGGGTTAGGGCACGGGTTAGATGAGTTAGAGTTAGGGCGCGGGTGAGGTGGGTGTGTGATAGTGACAGACTTTAGGGTTGGGGTGGGATAGGTGAGTTAGGGTTAGGGCGTGGGTCAGGTGAGTGCGCGATAGTGACGGACCTTAGGGTTAGGGTTTGGGTTAAGGTAAGTGGATAGATAGTAGTGTATGTACAGTTTAGTGTAGGGTTAGATGTAGGATTTTAAGTGTATGTGTGTGGATTGCTGTTTCTTTGGTGTGCTTGTGTTTTGTGTGTGTGTGTGTGTGTGTGTGTGTGTGTGTGTGTGTGTGTGTGTGTGTGTGTGTGTGTGTGTGTGTGTGTGTGTGTTTCTTGGAACAGCAATTTTTTTTTTCACAGGGAAAAAAAACGCTGTTCTAAGCCTTCGATGGTTTTGTACTTTGAGGTTAGAAGTTCAAACATATGGTGTTCGGACTTCTGCCATTTCGCCGAAGTGATATAGACCCTGATGGTATGAGGTATACAGTATGGTGATATGAGGTATACAATATGATTATATGAGGTATATAGTACAGTGATTTGATGTATCCAGTATGGTGGTATGTGGTATACAGTGCGGTGATATGACGTATACAGTATGGTGGTATGAGGTATATAGTACGGTGATATGACATATACAGTATGGTAATATGACATATATAGTATGGTGATATGAGGTAACAATATGGTGATTTGACATATACAGTATGACAGTATGAGGTATACAGTATGGTGATATGACATATACAGTATGGTGATATGAGATATACAGTATGGTGGTATGATGTATACAGTATGGTGGTATGAAGTATACAGTATGGTGGTATGAGGCATACAGTACGGTGATATGAGGTATATAGTATGGTGGTATGAGGTATACAATACGGTGATATGAGGTATACAGTATGGTGGTATGAGGTATACAGTATGGTGGTATGAGGTATACAGTACGGTGGTATGAGGTATACAGTATGGTGGTATGAGGTATATAGTATGGTGGTATGAGATATACAATACGGTGATATGAGGTATACAGTATGGTGGTATGAGGTATACAGTACGGTGATATGAGGTATACAGTATGGTGGTATGAGGTATACAGTACGGTGATATGAGGTATACAGTATGGTGGTATGAGGTATACAGTATGGTGGTATGAGGTATACAGTACGGTGATATGAGGTATACAGTTCCGTTAATATGAGGTATACAGTATGGTGATATGAGGTATACAGTACGGTGGTATGAGGTATACAGTATGGTGGTATGAGGTATATAGTATGGTGGTATGAGGTATACAATACGGTGATATGAGGTATACAGTATAGTGGTATGAGGTATACAGTATGGTGATATGAGGTATACAGTATGGTGGTATGAGGTATACAGTATGGTGATATGAGGTATACAGTATGGTGGTATGAGGTATACAGTATGGTGATATGAGGTATACAGTACGGTGGTATGAGGTATACAGTACGGTGATATGAGGTATACAGTACGGTGATATGAGGTATACAGTATGATGGTATGAGGTATACAGTACGGTGATATGAGGTATACAGTATGGTGGTATGAGGTATACAGTACGGTGATATGAGGTATACAGTATAGTGGTATGAGGTATACAGTAGGGTGATATTTCACTTCTGCACTTAGCCAACTGCTGCACAGGATGGCAGGGATGTCATACTCCTGGGCATTGTTATACAATATGAGAATGGATGGTCATACACTAAACAAATAAGCATAGCATAATGAATTAAAAAGGTGTGGTGCTAGCCGTTTACTAGCCCTGACTGCAATATATAAATTAATTCTCTTCACTGTTAGAAGACAGTAACAAGATAAGGTTATTTATTTTTTTATATTGTCCAGCTGGGGTTTAACTTTTTTTTTTGTCACTCACACTGTGTCACACACAGATGATAATACTGATGTACTAACATATTGCTGCAATGCAAGGCAAAAGAAATGCACAAAATGTTATATGGAAAAAGGTCATGACTGCTAAGGGTTGGGTGTAGAGGCAGTAATAAGGCAACAAAAACAAAAGAAGCTGAGGTAAGACCACAAAGGGAGCTGGTGAATATAGTAGGGATGCATAACACCTTGGAGAAGGGGGTATTACACTTACACAAAGACATTACAATATGGAAGTACATGAGAAGCACTGGGGACATAAGATACAAAGCATGAAGTTTATATCACATGGGATCACCCATTATCAACAGTACAGGAAATAGATGCAAGAAAACCAGATCTAGTAGTCCATGAAAAGAAGACAAAAGTAGCATTGATCATTGAAATTGCTACATCCATTGATTACAATGTCTTATGTACAGAGAGATATAAACTCATAAAATAGCAGGATTTGCAGGCAGAAATAAGGGCAATGTGGAAGAAGGCTACCCGGGCAGTTCCAATTTGGTAGGAGTGATGAGTCTCATAAAAAAAAAAAAAAAACAATTACAGTCATATTTTGATATGCTACTGATGCAAGTCACTCCATATGAATTTTGGGAGTCAATTCTGGACACATTGCAAGTGTTGCAAAAAGCACTTTTGGTTAACATTAAAGACTGAAACAATACTAATTTCATGAGCATTAATCATACTTTGACTATGGAATGGGGACCATTGCTGTCATGATAATAAAACCCAAAAGACTTGGAGAAGTTAAACTAGAAGTAGAAAATAACCAGGAGGTTATGACAATGCTTCATGAAGTCACATAGGTTGTAAGCCTAACAATCAAACTTAAGAACCAAAATTAATTTTGGGACTATTAATTGCATAAAAGTTGATGAATAGTGGGTAACTGGTATGGAACAAGCTTGTAGGATTACCAGCAGACAAATTCAGGACAATGTTTTTGGTTCATTCCTTCTTTCATTTAATCAGCCTGCCTCCCAGTTCCCCGCTGAGCCATTTATTTCACAATGAGACTGACTTACAGCTTGCTGGCAGTGGGGAAAAGAGCTGGACATTATGGGCTTCATCTTTGGCAGCATGGAGTTTTTGAAGTGTGTACTAGCCCCATTCCACTGCTGGATAGCCAGCACTTTTCAACCTACCATTTCTGAGCATTGAGCAGGTGAAAGCTTCCCCACCTGTAGCTTTGCTAGGCCATACTCACTCATCTGCCTAGCTCATGCACCCTTGTCTCTTGGGAAACGGAGCTGCAGTTCCAGGTCATCCCAGATAGTACTCTTAATGTGGAACTGATCCAGCATTCTTCTCTCATCATTGGTGAGTCATTAATGTGGAACTGATCCAGCATCTTCCTGCTATGAAGAGTGATCCACTAATGTTGAACTGATCCAGCATATTCTCCTCATGATAGGTGAGACACTCACTTCCACCCCACCCTCTTCAGCTCTTCCATTATCTGGACTACTGAATGAAGATGGATTCAATGAAATACATACAGAACTTTACACTCTGTGCTACCAAGATGACTAAATTCTGAAGAAATTCATTTTCATTTTTTGGTTTTAGTGGGCCAAAGTGGATGGATGTTGTACACTTCATTTTTTGCTACTTTACACACAAGGTGTGAAGAATGTCCAGTATTGAGGGCCAAGTGACAAGAATGCATGGTGGTAGTGTATTCTTGTTCACCAAAGGTTAATAATGACATTTTTATAGTCCCTCAGGATTTTAAACAGTTTTTACGAGTGCATAGTTATTTGGACAGGAAGACAGTGTTACAGATAATGTGTTCCCTTTTGAACAGCAACATTATTGGCAATGATGGGGGTAGCCATGGGCACATCCTGTGCTAATTCATACACCAACTTAGTCTTAGCCCAATGGGAAGAGGAGGTTTTATTTGAAACTGGCCATGAATGGAAAAAGTATTTACTATTTTATTCTCGGTTTGTAGATGACGTCTTCCTGCTTGGGACAGGAACAGTAGAAGCAATGAGGGACTTTATCATTTACTTAGAGTCTATGACTAGTTTTTTTTCATTTTACGTTACAATATTCACATACCGAGATTGAGGTAGTTCCCCTTATATAAAATCCCAAACAATGCTACCCCACCAAGACGGACGCTACCCTGCTGAGTACACTGAAGTCAGCCCACTACAAAGTGCCAAGGGGGAAACTTAATGCTGTTCACCATTTTAAGTAGTAAGCTTACTGACTGGGGTCTAAAGCACCTATAGTTTGTCCCCATAACAAGTTGGCTAACTCCCAACCCTAACTAAAGAGTAGTTTACCCCTGCCTCTAGCAATTGTATTTCTAACCTTAAAACAACCCTAAATTTGTATTAACTTTAGTACATTCACTAAAAATTGTATTAAAAAACAGCAGACCTGTAGCTAGCATAATCAAGAGCTAAAAACTAGTATAATTAAGAGCTACAATACTTACCTTACAGCTCTAGGAAGCCCTAGGAAACCTTGTAAACTGCAATAGCCTTAACTCCTCCCCTGAACAGCCATGTTAGCAAGGTTTCATATCTACCTACTAAGACCCACCATTTTCAAATGCCCGGTGCTTCTAGACCCTGTCAGCAGTGTCCTTATCCTCATGGTATGTTGTATTAGTTGTAACTGCTTGCCCTGTTTAATTTACAGTAGAAATGACAGTAAGTGCTTGTCCTGTTTAATTCATAGTAGAAATGACAGTTGAATGTCCTATATTGAAAATGCTTGCCCTGTGTCATGTCTTGTAGATACAACAGTTTGAGTTCATGTTAAATGTTGTCTGTGCTCTTAGTATTATAAATGCAGCATATACTGCATTTGTGTGCTTAAAGTTATGCCCAGATTTGCTCATACACATGCATGATTCTGACTAAGGTATAAAATAAAGTACTCACCGTGCTTTTAGCTTCATGGAGCTTGTAGATTACCACAAATAACGTAATTAATGTGAATAGCTACTGTTCTGTGCTTTTTAAGTGCTGATTTTGACCGGCCTTGATCTTTAGGGGAAATAGACCTAACTGACCTGATCTGTGCTAGAAAAAAGCAAAGTAAAAGCTGATTTGACTGCTAACTGGGTGCTGAATGTACTAATGTCTTCTTATGTCTTACTAACAGTCCGCTACCCCTGACAACTGATAAACTTGTTAATTCTTGTTCCTTGGTCTGCAATTATGTTACTGAATTGCCTCTTACCTAACTATTTCTTTAACTTGCTCAACTCTAATTTGCAGGTAGTTCCCCGATATAAAATCCAAAACAGTGCTCCCTGACCAAGAAGGACACTATCCTGATGAATACAGTACACTGAAGTCAGCCCACTACAAAGTGCCAAGGTGGAAACTTAATACTACTCACCATTTTAAACTGTAAGCTTGCTGACTGGGGTCTAAAGCACCTATAGTTTGCCCCTGTTACAAATTGGCTAACTCTCAACCCTAACTATAGAGTAGTTTACCCCTGCCCTCTAACAATTGTATTTCTAACATTAAAACAACCCTAAATTTGTATTAACTTTAGCACATTCACTAAAAATTGTATTAAAAACAGCAAACCTATAGCTAGCATAATTAAGAGCTAAAAACTAGTATAATTAAGAGCTACAATACTTACCTTACAGCTCTAGGAAGCCCTAGGAAACCTATTTCTAACCTTAAAACAACCCTAAATTTGTATTAACTTTAGCACATTCACTAAAAATTGTATTAAAAAACAGCAAACCTATAGCTAGCATAATTAAGAGCTAAAATCTAGTATAATTAAGAGCTACAATACTTACCTTACAGCTCTAGGAAGCCCTAGGAAACTAAAAATTGTATTAAAAAACAGCAAACCTATAGCTAGCATAATTAAGAGCTAAAAACTAGTATAATTAAGAGCTACAATACTTACCTTACAGCTCTAGGAAGCCCTAGGAAACTTCTTGTTGTTGTGTCTTTCGGCTTATCCCGGTTAGGGGTCACCTCAGCGGAACTCCGGTCCGCTAATGTTTGGTAGTGGATTTTTACATGCCGAGTTACCAGCCCTGATGCACAACCTTCAACGAAGGCACGCCCATTCACGCATGCCTCCACACAGAAGACGCTCTAGCTGAGAATCGAACTCGACAACGTCTTGCTGTGAGGTGACAACGCTACCGCAGCCCTAAGAAACTAAAAATTGTATTAAAAAAACAGCAAACCTATAGCTAGCATAATTAAGAGCTAAAAACTAGTATAATTAAGAGCTACAATACTTACCTTACAGCTCTAGGAAGCCATAGGAAACTTTGTAAATTGCAATAGCCTTGCTCCCTGCCCCCAATTTCTACCCGCCCACACTACCTCTAAATTTATAGTACAATAGCCACTCCCACACTTACTACAGCCTATCAGATTTCATCTGGGATAATTCTTCCCACCCCCATTCCTCTATCTACATTTTACTAGCACCTATTAGCTTTCGTCTGGCATTCTTCTACCCCCTTCCAGTACAGTTACCCCACCACCCTATCTTCTGGTGTTACATCACCAGGTAAAACAGTTCCTTAACACACTAGCTGTATCCCAAACAATGATATGCTCCCCTATTATACCCCTCTTGCTGGCCCCATACCTCCTTGCCTTGTATGAAAACCAGTTTCTCGTGGGATTTCTGGTCCCGAAGGGCCATACTATCAACCCAGCTGTAAATTTTCCCACCTTCAACCATACTTATAGTACCGGGTCCTGTCCAACATCTTGTTCACTCTACCAACACATCAACCCCAGGGACATTAGCTCTAGATCCAAACACTACCACAAAACTTATAAACAAATTCCTGAAGCTTATCACTAAGTATAGACCTAGCCTAATACTTTGTTGTGATATTCACCCCAACCCTGGCCCATCCACTTCAGATATACACACACCCTCTGCTTCTAAACTAAGCTATAAACCTACAATTAATAGACCAACTAACTCTCTCCTAGCCTGTCATCTCAATATTAGAAGCATTAATAACAAGGTACATGAACTGCATGCACTCCTGGCTGTCCACTCCCCTGAGATTCTCTGTTTATCTGAAACCTGGTTAAAACCTAACACTACAGACAATGAAGTGTTACCACCTGAGTACAACATACACAGGCTGGATCCTATTTCCAAGAAGGGGGTGGGGGGGTGGGGTAACTATACTCTATAAATTTGAGTTGAATGTGACCATATTTCTAATGCAACCACCTCAGATCAATAACTCAGAGATTCTTGTCACCAAACTGCAACCTAATCAAAGCAAATGCATTAATATCATCTGCATGTACATTCCCGCAGGTAACAATACAGCTACCCCTGAAGACAACCTGCACTGGCTATCATGTCACTACCCCCAAGAAACCCTACTACTCGGAGATTTTAACATAGACTGGGGCACATGTTCCTCAGAATCCCCAACCACCCATATTAACCTGCATGCATTTACACAAATCATATCCACCCCTACCAGGATAGGTAAACCCAACCAAAAAGAAAGCATACTGCACCCCCAACTGTACACCCCTGGTACCCTCTCCAATTACCTAAGTGATCACCTTCTCACATATATAAACACAAAGCCATTAACCCCAACAATCCTTACTCAGAAAAGTTAGAAACAAAAAAAACTTTGACCCTGCCAAATTCCAACAGGAACTAAACTCATGCAAAGTGAGATTCCCTTAGAAAAAGCAGTTATATACTTTAACAACAAATTCCTTGAGATCTTTGATTTGCATGCACCTGTTCATTTAAAGAGAACAAAAGAAAAAACTGTGCCATGGCTTTCTAAAGAGTCTAGACTCAAAATTACCCTTAGAAACAAAGCATGGGCTTTATGACATTCCACTAAAGACCCCTAAGATCACATTAAATACAGGCAATCTAGGAACGAAACTAAAAAATCCAGTTTACAAGACAAAAAACAATACTACTGTAATTTACAAACAGTAAATCAAAATAACCCTCAAACGTTTTGGGCAGGTTTGACTAATCTACTACATCCTGGAAAACTTCTACCCCTATCCCCGCTGCTACTATTGATAAACCCCCCGAGGATGTTTCAGACAGTTTTAATTGATTTTTTACTGAGACAATTCAAGCCCTAGCTAGCCAACTACCTCCTAGCTCCCCTGGCCCTGAAAGTACCACCTGCAGAAACCTGCTTCCATTCAGCTTGCAACCACTCACCATGTAACTTATCCATACCCTGATCAAAAATTAAAACCCACCTCACTCTCTGCTGATCAGCTCCCTGCAGAGTACCTAAAAAAATCAGCTGATGCTATTGCTTACCCTGTATCAATACTAATCAATTGAAGCATAGTAGAAGCTAAAATTCCCACCATCTGGAAAATATCCTATGTAATCCCACTTCACAAAGGAGGCAGCTCTACTGAATTTTCAAATTATAGGCAATAGCTATACTCTCTCCACTTGCAAAGATTATGGAAAAATGTATTCATAGACAACTCATGCACCACCTAATCCAGAATCACCTCATGGCAGACACCCAGCATAGTTTCTGACCTCACCACAGCACTACTTCAGCCCTAATAGCCTTTACCAACACCATAAACCATAATCGTAACAATAATTATATATCCTCAGCCCTCTTCTTGGATCTTTCCAAGGCATTCGATATGGTTGATCAACAATTTTTAATCCACACCCTGCAAACATTCTGTCTAGATACTAAAGTCCTTCAGTGGTTTAAATCCTACCCGAATGGTAGACAGCAGGCTGTTCTTTGGCAGAACAAACTCTCTAACCTACTACCTAACACACTCGGAGTACCACAAGGCTCTATACTAGTGCCCCTACTGTTCTCCATCTTCATTAACGACCTGTATACTGTCATCCCAAAACTCAGCTGTATCCAATACGCTGATGACACTACCCTGATTTGCTCGGCCACATCTCCAACAGAGTTATGGTCAGCTACCCAGACCACCTTTCAATAGAAAACTGGCTTTCTGAATGTCGTCTGATACTGAATCCAAAAAAACTAAAATGCTGTTATTTTTACAAACACATAGGTCTACTGCTTTTGCCATCACCATAAATGCAAATGATGTCACAATAATCTCCCCTGACCCCTCTACAAAACTATTGGGTATCATTATAGATAATAATCTAAAATTCGACCTACATGTCAACCAATCAATCAAAACCATCAATAAAAAACTAGGGTCACTTTACAGAATTAAAGCCTTCCTAACCCCTCCAGCTAAAATTGCCATAGCTCGCTCTCACCTTCTTTCAACTCTTCTGTATGCATCCCCTCTACTCTAATTTAAACAAGACTGTCCTTAACAAACTCTCAATCTGCTACAACCACATTGCCATGTTTGCCACTGGGCTGCCTTTTAGGACACATCATTGCATCAATCGAAACCAGTTTGGGTGGCTTGAACTACCCAGTCTAATCCAGTATAACCAACTGATTATGGCCTATAAAATCCTTTATAATCCGGACAATACTCTTGCACTTAAAAATCTTATCACCCCCTATAAAAATCCTAGACAGCTTCGATCCTCTAACAGACTACTAATTCAGACGAGCAAAATTAGCAACACAGCCGGTGACTTTCTCTTTGCAAACACTGTAGGTAGATCCTGGAACTCTCTTCCAGCTGATATTACTTTATTTTCCTCTCTAGGTGAATTTAAAACTAGACTCAAACAACATCTAGCACTAAACTGGTTATGTCATTGTATCAAGCCAGGCTAACTCTCCTCTAGAATGTGTAAAATCTGTTAACCAGTTTACTGTGTAATTTAATCCTGACTTTCACTCAGGATTAACTCTAACCTGTGGAACTTGTTTATCTTGTTTGCTTATGCAATCACTGTAAATATTCTATTTGTAATATGTTATGTTGTATCTGTTTACCTTGGAGCTTTTCTCCCCGAGCCTCCATTGAAAATGAACATGCATCCAGTCGGACTATCCAGGTCAACAAATGTAAAATAAAATAAAATAAATAAATACATTTCCTGAATCCAGTTGGACTATCCCGGTCAACAAATGTAAAATAAAATAAAATAAATAAATACATTTCCTGGATGTGAAATTAGTATGTGACAATTTTAATAGAATTAATACATCTGTTTTTAGAAAATCATGTAGGAGGACTAGTCTTTTAGCTAAGGACAGTATGCACCCTAGGGATGTTTTTCATAACATTATCAAAGGTCAGACTTTTAGGGCTTCTAGATTGTGCACTGATGATATACAGCTTCAAAGTGAGATACGTGATCTGACTGAATGATTAACCATCAGAGGATACCATCCTGCTGAAGTGGATGACATGATTAGTGACAGTTAACAGTATAGAGGGACAAGGGCAGCACCATGGTACTCCAGACATGGTGTAGACAACAGAGCTACACTTTCTAATAATTGTATTCAGCATAAGAATACTCCTCAGTTATATATCAAGTATAGTAGTGATATAAATGGTATTTGCAATATAATACGGAATAACTGAAAAATTCTATTGACTGACAATGGTATAAGGGGACAGGTTGGTGATAAACCTAATTTTATATTTACAAAAGAAACAGCAGGAATCGGAGACAGCTTCAGGATCCAGTACAAATAATTTTAATATACGCAAGCGCTTTTGTGGGCAGCCTCACTTCTACAGGTGTCAATGAACAATATAAAATAGCACAACCAACCCCCTAATATATACATCCTATTAAGACACATGGCTTAAAATGACTAGTGCTTACTTAAACCTTATTAAGTACTTAAAGTCTTTAAAGCACTATGTGCATTTTAAAATACACTCCAAGCTTCCAAACACACATATGAAAAGCACATATAAAAATAAAATATTATTAATGATGCAAGAAATATATATATATATATATATATATATATATATATATATATATATATATATATATATATCAATTTTCAACATAAAATTAAAAAATTCCCCAATGCAAATTTACTTAAATAAATCTATCTGCAGAGTTGTCTAGACTTCAGTTTTGGCCATAATGGTGCATATTCATTCAATCCATGTCCCTTGTCTGCCCTTAGTCTCACTATCCACTTGGCTTCTAATTCTTCAGTTATGTTCCTTAAGTCACCCCCCCCCCGATGTTTGCATAAGTTCTCCCAATAACCAAGAACTTAAAAGTGCGTGACACATCAGTATTACTTACATGTTTGGTTTAGCATTAATGCTGCTCTTCTTATTGATGGCATAAATATGTTCACGTACTCTATCTTTTAAAGGCCTGTCTGTCTTGCCTACATAGAACTTGCGACACACCACACAGTGGGCTAAATAGATAATGTGTCCGGTGTTAGAAGTTGCTGATATACTCAACTCATAGGTCTTATGCTAATCTGGATGTTCAAATTTGGAGCTGTTGTCTATATATTTACAGTATGAGCACCTACCACACTTCTGAGTACCTATCTCAGCTTTGGATCTGATAGTCCCTTGTTCCTTATTGTGCCAAGGATGGCATAACTGCCTTTTCAAGGACTTGTAATTTTTCAAGGAAAAACTGGGTTTGTCACATATCAATCTAATGATATTTTATCCACTTTCAGGATATCCCAGTGCTTTCTGATTACATCCATATAGTCCCGTGCATCACTAGAATAAAAGAATGGCACTCTAATTTTCTTTTGATCTTGGCTTCTCTTTCTACTCACTTCTCCTAAGTCCCGTTTCTCTGAGATGCATGGTCTAGCTTTGGAGTTCCTTAGTTCTCTAACCTCT
This sequence comes from Protopterus annectens, assembly GCF_019279795.1. Taxonomy (NCBI): domain Eukaryota; kingdom Metazoa; phylum Chordata; order Ceratodontiformes; family Protopteridae; genus Protopterus; species Protopterus annectens. The sequence continues at coordinate 883,289,518 of NC_056741.1, forward strand.
TTAATACTCATTTCAATATGTCTAACATCATATCCTCTCTCTTTCACTTCATTGCTGATTTTCCAAGTCTGCTGACTGAAGTCCTCTTAAATTACATTCACTCTAGAAGCCCTATAGACCTGATTGTGCATGACATTTTTGAAAATAAATGGAGGGTGCATACTATCTTTTGCCAAAAGATGGTTGACATAGCACTCCTTTCTATGTAACGTAGTAATAACAGAGACATCTCTTTTCTTTTCGACAGTTACATCTAAAAACTTGACTGTCTCTAAAGAAAGAGTGTGTGTGAAACTCAAGAAAGTGGTATTATGATTTATACACTGTAAAAACTCCATCATTTCTTCAATGGTGCCCTTCCACAAAATAAAGAGGTCATCTACAAACCTTCTCAAGAAATGTATCTTATCTGAGAAAGGACCATGTAATACATGCTTGGTTTCCCAAACAGCCATGACAGCATTGGTGTAGTTATTGGCACATGACGTGCCCATAGCTACGCTATTGGACTGCCAATAAAAGCTTTCTCCAAGCAAGAAGACTATTTTCCAGAACAATCTTTAACAACTGACATATTTGTTCTTTAACGTGGTTTTGACTGAAACTCATCTTTAAATAGCTCACAGATACTCTCTATCCCCACATCATTAGGTATCACTGTGAATAGGGACACTACATCTAAAGTTACCAAGTAAACCCCCTTCATTAATTCAAGATCTCTTGTATATATGTCTAAATCATTCAAAAAATTTTCAGTGTCTTTAAGTATATGTTGCACACTATCATAGGCCTAAGAAATTTTTCTAAGTATATTGAAGCCAGTTTGGTACTCCAGTTCCTTCCAGAGACTATCGGCATTTGAAACAGATTTTATGTGATAAGAACCACAACAAGGTTAGGGTCACTGTAGGTTTGGAACCTACTCTTGCATGCACTGTAAAGCATGAAGAGTGATTTCCAGTAATAACACATTTATACATCCAGTAAGTCACACACAATATTCCCCTAAGATTAAAGCTAATTGTTTTATCTACTAATGTGATTTATTTAGCTAGCTGTGTGTCATGTTGTTCGTTTTATGGTGGGAAAACCAACTGCAAGTTGAAAGAAAGGATTCTTAGGCATTTATCTGCCATACGGCTGAAAGATGCATATAATGCTTCATATCAGCACATTATTAAACATCAGGGACATTCTTTTAGATTTATGTTTTACATGTTATTAAATCCAACCCTAGAGGTGGCGATCTTGTTAATAACACTGAATTCTGTAGAATACAGTGGATTATAAAACTTGGGGCAGATGGGAGCCTTGGTTTAAATGGGGTTGTGCCTTTAAAGCCAATTTTAAAGAGGCATAGACCAGTTATTTAAATTTTGATCTTTGATTGGTTGTAATTTGCTTAAATAGTGTGTTTTATTGTTGCAAGTTGTCTGATGAAGGGTATTTCCTGAAAGCGCTTACCACTCCTGGATTAAAGTTTATTGTTTTAGCTTGGTGGTCTGTGGTTTTTTACTTGCATTCCCTTAGGATTTAATGTTATTTGCATGCTTTTAGCTAAGTACTTAATACTTAGAAAAGCAGCAGATAAAAGCAATGCAGACAAAAATGCTTAAAATTCCATTAAAACTGTAAATCAAAATTACTTAAGTTTGTAAACTAAATTAAACAAAGAGACCTTCATGGAACTCTTCCAGCCAGCCAAGGTGAGAGATTCCCCATGAAGAAGGAGATTCTTAAGATGCAAGCATAATATAAAAATAAATAAATGCTATATGACTAGAAATGCATCTTAGGAACGTATAGAAACTCCAGAGTGGCAGAACAAAGGGCTGTTGCAAAACAATAAGGAAAAAGCAGTACTTAAAGAAAAGGAAGAACCAAGTCACATATAGCCAAATAAGCGCAATGGCTTAAAACATTCAATATCAAACAGGCACCTGGTGCAAGTTCTACAGCACTGTCAGAATATGACTGCAGTGAAATGCATCAGATGGATCAAGTTCTGCACCGACTAGAATTTTATATGGAAGGAAGTATTAATTCAGAAGCTGAAGTTCATATATCAGATTAAAGAGGAATACATTAACTTTCTGAGGAGCGGGCATTGAGCCTGCATGGCCTGAGTCCTTAGAATGCTGCTCTCTCCTGGATGTGAGAAGTATGGAGTTGCATATTCTTTAAAACAAAAATTACACAGACATACTGCTCTGCTGTAGATGGAAAGGACCATTGACAGTTACTTCAGTGAATCATCACTTGCTAAAAGAAAGATTTGCAAAACTGTGCTGAATGCAAAAGGAATGACTAATGAACTAAGTTAACCCAGAGTCGTACAACTTTAAGTTAAGTGATATTTAGCAACAGAGTTTGTGGTGGTATGTAGTTTGGCAGGATGCTACCTGCTTAAGAGTTGTTGCTTCTTGTGGGCACACTGGTTAGGTGACAGTCACAGAACGTAACTATCCATCTCCATGAAAGAGGTTTCACCAAACTGTCTTTCAATGGGCTTAATGTAAATCCAAGTTCACTAATTAGATGGGGACCATTTAAAATCTGTGCAATAGAGTATGCACCCCGATAGCTCTCTTACTTTCACTACTTAAAATAGAGCTGAATATTTAAAGAAAACATTTAGCTCTTGTTAATTTTATTAGTAATGGGCTCAAAGTGAATCTTCAGGTAGCTGTTCACTTTGTGAAAATGAGTTTTGTCAGAGCAAATGTGGCTAATGTGACTTGGTTAAGTTCAAACAAAAATATCTGTTTCATTGAAAGTTGTTCTTCTTTCGGCTTTTCCCGGTCAGGGGTCGCCACAGCGGAACTCCGGTCCGCTAATGACTGGCAGTAGATTTTTACGGTGCCGAGGTGCCAGCTCGACGCCCAACCTTCAACGAAGGCACGCCCTATGCATGTCTTTCGAATGCCACTTGACTGTGGGGAGGACATGCAGACTCCATACAGAAGGAGCTCCAGCCGAGAATGGAATGGGAGAACCTCTTGCTGTGAGGCGACAAATCTGTTTCAATGAAAGTACATTCAAGAATTCTGTAAGCTCTAGGGTTGCCAGAGTTCAGAAGGCTTTTCTTTCTTGAAATTGTGAAAACTTTTGCATTGATTATATTAGTTAGTAATAGCCATGGAGTACAGGAGCTTGCCATATGTATATAACGTTATGTAACACTGCAACCAAAAATGCAAATTAATTAATATATATCTTTATCAGAAAGATGAAATGCTGAATTTCATTACAAGAAATGTTCTGTTCTGTTCATCAGTATAGTGTTAACCTTGAATAATTACACTAGGAAATACTGATACAGGCAGAATGTGATTTTCCAGAACTTCTGGTGTTAACCAATATGGCATTCTGGGACACTGATAAGTGTAATTTACAATCCTTACAGAGGCAAATCAGACCAGTAACAGGGATGAAAAATAAAATAATTTGTTCCTCCACTTTCTTCTGACCTTTCCGAGGGAACTATATTTTTCTTAAAATCTAACAGGCAGAAAAGTATAACCTACAATTAAAATTCAATAAAATAAGCCAAAAAACATCTAACATCCACCTGTACCTCTCAACCTCTTAGAGCAAGAAATCTGGACAAAGCCACAAATAATGGGGGGACAAAGGCCTAAAAATAGGAACATTTTTAAATATTGCTCTTACAAATTTAGAAAGTTGATAGAGGTTTTGCACAAGAATATTTGCGAGCTTTAGGGTGTACAAGAGGGTGGAGTCACTGACTGTGTTAAATGTTTTTTTTGATGCCTGTCATCACAGCCAAAGTTGTAATGGCACTGCCCATGCTGCTCAGAGCATGGGCCATAAAAATCATAAGGCTGCAGTTCTGCTTTTTCCTGGTGGAGCCCATGCTGGTTTAGGAGAATGTAGACTATATTTGTTAAAGGACCGCTGAACCTGATCTGTGACTAGTTTCTCTAGAATTTTGTTAAGAACTCTGAGCAGAACAATAAATTCAGACAGTGATGGTGAGGACATATGAGAGAGGTTAAGTAATGTTATGACCAAAGCTTCCTTCTATCTGTTAGGGACAGTTTCTGGAATAGTGCTGAAATGAAAAACCCGAGATGGATAAAAATGCATATCAGGATACCCCTGATCTGGAATGGCATGTACTAGGGTTCTGATGCTTGCAGGTAGGCTTAACAAAATAGAAGGATATCTTCTTAGAGATTGGGGCTGAGAAGTACCAAGTCTGGATTTGTTGTTGGTAGCACCAATTTATAAATGAAGTTTGGCAACAAACTAAGTTGTCCCAGGACATCTTCATGGGGAGGGGGGGGTAGGTTATATTAGGGGGATTTAAGTGGGTTGGGGAGGTGAAAGGGTTAAGTGGAGGCAGGGATGGTTGGGTGGAAATGAGATAATGATAGGGAGGGGCTTAAGAGGTTTAGTCTAGTGTAGCTGGGTTAAGCAATCACATTTTGGTGTGAACTTGCTACAAAGCAGGTTTACTTCCGAGAGGACCTATGAGAACTTTGAGGGTCAGGTAGGCCTTGGGGTTGGTGGTGAGATGAAGAGTAAGGTGAGTGTGGTGGTACATTATTTCCTTCCTTGGTAATAGATTTCCAAAGCTGTGGTGGTCCTAGTGGTGATACTGGTACTTTGTGGGTTTCTGAGTTGGGGCAGTTGTCAAGGGGTGGGGTGGCATGGCATGGGCCAAATACATACAGACCAATTTAATTTCAGCATTGATATGTTGCCTTTTTGGATGTGCACTGCATGGATGGTTAGCAGTGGAATGCTTTCCAATTCTTCTTTTACATTCCGTTTTTGTGATTTGTTAGTATGTGAGTGAATTAGAGTGGTTAGGCGACAGGGTATTAATACCTTACCTCTCAACAGTTCAGGTTTGGCAGAGTACCTGTTGTTGCGTTGCATGCAGTGTTGGAATCACAAGAAGTGAAGTCCAACTGGGATAATGAAACACACAAGTAGGAAGCTTAAGCAATGTATCTTTAATTGCATTCCTTTATCTGTGGTGTATAAGTGGTGATATTGTATATTTAGTTTGCGATGTGCTCTTGCATTTGTATAGTATTTTTAAAGTTGGTTTCTCGGGCTTACAGTTCATGATGTTTGCATATATGGATAGGTTGCTTGTTTGGGGTAAGCACCTTTTGCACACTTTTAGCTTTTTCCTATTGAGGTATGGTTTGTCTTGTTGTTCATCTACCTTCTGAGGCTGTGGGAGCAAAATATATATATATATATATATATATATATATATATATATATGGGTCCCCTTCTAAAGACCGAAACGCCGATTCCCCGACGCGGAAATCACCGACGCCAGATGACCGACAGGTACGTATACCGACAGGGTGATTCGCCGACAGTGGAAAGACCGACAAGGGTAATGTGTGATCGCGACCCGGTAAGTGTGCGACAGTGACGGAGGTAGGAGTGGTCAGGTAAGTGAGTTAAGGTTAGAGTGCAGGTGGGTGATGTGTGCGTTAGTGTCGGAGCTTGGGCTAGGGGTGGGTAAGTGAGTTAGGGTTAGGGTGCAGGTAGGTGATGTGTGCGTTAGTGTCGGAGCTTGGGCTAGGGGTGGGTAAGTGAGTTAGGGTTAGGGTGCAGGTAGGTGATGTGTGCGTTAGTGTCGGAGCTTGGGCTAGGGGTGGGTAAGTGAGTTAGGGTTAGGGTGCAGGTAGGTGATGTGTGCGATAGTGTCGGACCTTAGGGTTAGGGTTTGGGTCAGGGCTAGTGTGTATGCTATGTAGTGTCGCGTGTTGTTTACGTTCCGTGTGTCGGTGTTTTGGTGTTCGGTGTTTTGCGTTGTCGGGTTTGTGTCGGGTTTGTGTGTTGTCGGTTATTTGGCGTCGGTGAGTTTTGTGTCGGGGAATCGTCGTGTCGGTGTTTGGAAGTAGACCCATATATATATATATATATATATATATATATATATATATATATATATATATTTTATATATAAATCATCTTTGTCTCGGGTTTGCCCCTCTTTGATTTATGGCTTTGTCTGGATGCTTTCCTTGAGAGTTTGGCCAGTGTGGTTGTGGCTGAGCTGTGTGATCCATTGAGGGGGTTTGTCGTGGGCCGTGGGAGGACAAAAAAAACGTCATTTGTTTGGCTGCTTTCTAGGTTGGGGAAGCAAGGCTTGACAGTCATTTCTCTCTTTTGGTACTACAGTTAGGGGTTGTTGACTTGTTGGGGGTCAAGTAAACTTTTCGAAGTTGAGGGTGATGACAGCCGTGAGGATGTACTGTGCTTGTTATTGCTGGGTTCTGTTGTTGCTTACTGTGACTGAGTGGTATGTCTTTATTTTCTGAGGCTTTGAGGCAGCCAGGGGTAGCTGTTGCTTTCACGCATAGCAGGGATTGTTAACTGTCAGGCAGGAAGGTTGGGAGGTAATGAGGATGGATGGGCACATGTCGGACAGTACGCATTCCAGTGGGAGGGTTGCAAGGATTCACACTGGGGGCAGAGTTTGTTGTTGCTGTGCTTCTGTTTGAGTGTCCACCTGCACTGGAGGAGTGTTGGTTTTGGGTGTTTCCCGGCTGCTGTACGGTGGGTTCCTGAGCTGTGCCGGTCCTTCGTCGACATCCAGTGGGTGTTTTGTGGGTTGGTTGTGCCCCCTTTGTGACGGTGGGGACCATGTGCATGCTCGGCTTCTCCTGATGTAAAACTAAAAAAAAACAAAAAAAACAAAAGAGGCTTTGAATTGGGTTTGTCTTGGGGAGGGGTTCTCAGTTCGTCAGTGGTGGTGGTGGTTTTGCGGCGGTCGCTCGGTTCAGAATTCTCAGCTTGGGGTGTTGGCCTAAGTGAAGCTGCGAGGGGTTTCGTGGGCTCTGGGCTGGTTGGTGTGTTCGTTGCCATGCATGCATGTCATGACTAGCAGATCCCTCGGCTGTGCTATGTCCACAATGTGTGAAATGCACAAATTCAGCCTAGTAGAGTTGGGGGATGTTGTTTTGTGGGCTTTGGGGTGCCTGGGAGTGATGGCTCATTGTTACACATGCCCATGGTGGGCCTATCTGACTGAATAGGGCCTGTTGACAGGATAGACGTGTATATAAAGGAAGCTTGGGAAATATCTGTTTGCAGTAGTCCTCATCCAGTGCTGAGATAGCTCTCATTTGGTGTGATGTGTGTTATTGGGGACCGAGACAAAGCATAGTTCTTCATTAAAAATATAAATGATATGCATTGCAGCACAAAACATTTTTAATGTGGAGCTGCACCCACAAAACAAGTCCCGTTATTCTATATCCTTATACAAGCTTCACTGATATTGCCATATCAGAGAGAAACATGAAATCTGTAACCTGCCACTCATTTTAGAGACGTGTTAAATTATCACAGAAAAGCATTTGCAGCAAATCAACTTCAAGCAAATGTGATACACTGAAATGCATTTGGTGAGTCACATTATTCTCTTTGGTGGAAAATGATAGCTTGACCTTTAAAAGTATAGGTATCAATGAAAAGAAATGCAGTATAACATTTATTTTGCTTGTAGAGGTTTCCACTTGCATTCATTTTTGCACTAACTGCATATTTAAATTAAACAGCAGTGGTCATTCGCAGATTATTGCAAAAACCCTAGTCTGTATTTCAGAATAGTGAAAAGAAAGAAATTATAAGAGAAGGATAAACATCTGCACACTGTTAGCTATAGTATTCAACATCAGGTAAAAATGTATAAAATCTAAGAAAAATACATTCACAGAATGCAGTCTTGTTTTCTGCAGAGCATAATGGCTTATCATACATGTCATTTCCTCTCATTTGAAATGTGTGCAATATTTGGATACAAGTCCTACAGAAATAATATTATATGCCACTAAAGTGAATTTCTTTTGATATTTTTACACATGAGAAACAATACAAGTGACATGAGTAGAAGCAGAATTCCTTATGGGTTTATATTCTTGTTTGCAGTTTTCTCTCTGTCATGGTCTAAGAAACACAGCTTTCCTCTGTAATAGTTCTTCTCATGTTAGTTTTGGCATACATGACCCACACTACTGCAATATTTAACTCCTTATAAATGTCCATTTTTACTTTTAACAAACAGTTCAGAAGATTAAATAAATTTGCATAACATTGCCTCCTTATCTGAAGATATCTGTTTTGTTAGCCCTTCGTGGTAGAAAATACACAACATAAAGGCAGGAACCAATGTTTCTTGTATGTAAAATATTGGAACTTTTCCTACTTCTGCTTCTGTATTATGTTGGTTAGTGTGCCTCATTTGGAGATGGAAGGTTAAGGGCTAGGCAGATGGCTTTACAATATAAGTTAGTTTGGTTTATATGGGGCTCTAACTGATGTGGTTTGGAATCGCAAGGTTACCCGGGTTGTGGATATTGCTAGGTCCTCTCATGTGTGGAGTTTAGTTTTAACATACTCGACTGCTAGTTAAATTTACCTGGGGTATTTGATAGGGTCATTGGACGCATAGCTTCAGTTATGGCTGCTTTCTCATAGATGGGTAAGGGGGTGTTGGTATATTTCTTCCTGGGTTGGCAGAATAGGTTGTCCTTGAAGATGCCTTGGAATGTGTGACGTATTTTGGATGTTTTACATGTCTTTTTCTTTCTTGCAGATGGGGTCTTGGAATGCTGCGGCTGTAATTTGGAATAGGTGGGTATAAGGTGGAGCCTGCTCGTTACTATTAGAGGGTTTAATTTTGTCCTTTTCTTTGTAGATGGTGGTGTGCCAAGTACCAGTTGTGGCGATACGGTGAATTCACAGATGAAGGAAGCAGTGGTGAGTGAGGAGGTTACACAAGGGGAACACAAGTGGGCAACAGTTACTGATGGAAATTGCTGGAGTGCAGAAGGCATCATGCGGTGGCTTGAAAAGGGGATTTCAAAGGTGATGTTTTTGATAGGATGGACATTCTTTCCACTTGAATGGGGCACAAGGAGGGTCTGATTAATCATCTTAGTAAGGCATGTTTGAGCTCTGTGTTTAATTAGTGGGAGCTGATTATTGCATTGGTATAGGGGGCAAGTAAGGAAGAGTTAGGTAAGGGGGCCAAAGGGGAAAACTGTCGGATGGTTTATGGGGAGTGTGGGGTTCCCACGGGATGTGTAGGGTCACAATGTTCATAGGAGCATGGGAACTTATTAGGCTACAGCTCTATGTCTCCTGCAAGCCAGTGAAGTTCAATCCTTGCTTTCTTGGAACCATGGGTGGTCGTATTCATTCATCCAGTTGTTTGAACCGTATGTGGGGGAAGGGCCAAGGAGGTGTTTGACATGATGCTGAAGTTTATTCCTAATGGGTGGCATCTTGGGGTGACAAATTTGTCTCTTGAGTAGGTAATGTTAATATTAGATACCAGGTTAAGGTTTTACAGAATAGCACAAGGATCATTTCACTTGGGGTTTGGGTGAATTTTGTAGATAAGGTTTTAGGAAGCATGGTAGGTAGGTGGCTGTGTTGGGGTAGTTTTAGAAACTGGGTGCGTTGTTACAGGGGAGGTAAATGTATAAGGAATCCTGGTTGCAGGATAAGGCAGTTGTAGGATACTAGTGGTATAGGTAACAAAAAAGCATAGGTGTTTTCAGGTACTAGGTCAAGGGGTGCTGGATTTGTGCCATCTAAGGTTAGGACATTAAAGTTTTGGAGTTAGACTATTCCCTACGGTAAAGGAGTTGTTGCACATATAGAACTGGGTGGTGGGGGGCTAAAGTGACATGCTACGGTTAGCATGGTCTTGGGTGTGAGACTTGCTACTAGTGGTTTGACTGGGTGCCATTTTGAGTTCAAGAGGTTATAGTTTGTGGCTTTGTTGTGGTTATAGGCTGTCAATACATTCAGGTTGAGCCATGATTTCAGCTTTGAAGGCAGCGGGCTAAGAGGGTATGTGTTCTCTTGGTGTGGATGTTTCGGTGTTACAACGGTGTCACAGTAATCCTACTTTAGTTTCATTAGGGTGTGTTTCAGTGATGGCATGGCAAAGGGGTTTATGACGGGATTCTAAGGTGCTTTACTGATGATAGGTACACCAAATGATGTTTGGCTTGACCCTTCCCTTCATGGGAAGTGGATTGAACAATTTTGGGTAGAAGGGAGGGGGAACAGCCTGGTCAGGCTGGTTGGTGGAGAAGAGGGATAGGCTTGCCCTCTTCTGTTCCCCCTCTGATGTCTGGATGTTCATTTCAAGGATCTGGGGAAAGGAAATGAGTAGTTGGAGGAAGCTTGCTGAATAGATAAGCAAGCTGAGGTAAGGATGGTGCTTATTTGGTGGAAGGTAATTCAATGGATGGTGTATGAAGTGAGTTGGGACGCTGCTTTATAAGTAAAGTAAGAGAGCAGAGGTATGGACCCTGCTTGTTGGGCAGGATGAGCAGGTATGCTGCCCTGATTAACATTACAATGAATGGTGTATGAAGTGAGATGGAACGCTGCTTCATAAGTAAAGTATGTGAGTAGAGGTATGGACGCTGCTTACTGGGGCAGGGTGAGTAGGAAAGTTGCCCTGATTAACATTACAAGGATGTTGTGCTGTATTTAGAATCAATTATATCATGAATAGTTGTAATTAATAAAGTTGGTGATCAAATCTATGCTATGGAAATTTAATAAAGGTCGTCAAATATCATTTGGTGTAATGTGTGTTATTGAAGGGGATCGGGACAATTCAGTTATATGTCACACTGCTACTAGACTCACACTTAACAATGAGGTTGATAACATTGCAGCTTTTACTACAACCATCAATGTTGTTAACTTCAGAACAGAAGCTGTGTGGCTTTGATAGAAAGCCTTTTTATCTATTCTTGAAGTAGAAGGCTTTATGCTTGTCTTCAGGCTTCTTAATGAGGATTCAAAAGTGAAGAATTTGTGTCTTTCAGAGGCAAGCCCTCCAGTCCTTCAAAATATGTATTTGTTTTTCTTTTATGTATTTATTTATTTACAGTTATGCTTAGTTGTCTGTGTCAATGTTACTAAGCCAGGTCTATGTTCAAAGGAGACCTGCGGAAGTGTCGTAAAGCAGTAATTATACAATGACCCCCCATTAATATTCCAAAACGTGCATGCTGATTGGTCAGTGTGCCCATTGTAAATCAGACTTATACTAATGGAAAAAAGTCCGGTCGCCCGGACTTTTTCCATTAGTATAAGTCTTGTTTTTTTTTTTTTTTTGTGTTTTTGGTAACAATGGAGAACGGGAGAGCTCCACTGCTGTAATCTCGCTATGTTAAATGAGTTCGCCCTCATGACCAAACCACACCAACTGTGGGTAAATCCAGCATTAGCCACACCCAGGCATGGGTTATTGCTTAAATAGATTATGGTTTAACAAATCTAAGTAATACAATAGCAGATTACAATTGGTATCACATTTATGTAAAGTGATATTTGTATAATTAGAATATTATATAAATAACCATGCAAAAATAGCTGATGAGAAGGAAAAATTGGTATCTGTACACAAGGAACAAAGTAACTGTCTAAAGAAATTATTAGTAGATATGAAATATACATATGTCCATATACAGTAACTATATCAATCTATTGATTAATAGTATAATGCCATTAGTATTTCACAAATAAAAAGACATCTGTATCTTGCTATGTATATTATTTTAGGTGATGTCACATGAGTTGCAGTGGGTTAACATATTAAGATCATATTTACTTAATTTTTAATTTTGTGCAGAGTGTTCAACACAGTAGTGAGGTAGTTTTTGTGTTCTTTCTCACCAGTTTTTCTGGATGCTTTATTTTTCAGAGAATGTATTTATTGAGTTTCTTACTTTTTATATATCAGGAGGGCAAGGAGTTTAGAGTGAGTCATTGATTTATGGATGAACATACAGTGTGTGTGTGTGTGTGTGTGTGTGTGTGTGTGTGTGTGTGTGTGTGTGTGTGTGTGTGTGTGTGTGTGTGTGTGTGTGTGTGTGTGTGTGTGTGTGTGTGTGTGTGTGTGTGTGTGTGTGTGTGTGTGTGTGTGTGATTTTATCAGGAGTCATCCATTTTAGTTTGCTGGATACTTCACAATGAAGATTTAGGATGGGAGATGGGCAGTGACTTTGGCAATTCTGTAACTGTTATAGACACTATTTTTGTCTATGTACTATATTGCCATAAAACAGTTTGGGGGTAAGAAATTCTGTTTATTTTATTTTATTTTTGTTTTTGAGTGTGACCATTGGCTCTAGATGAGTGTCATTGTTGATGTGACACCCCAACCCCATGTGTAAAAATGGAAAAAGGGGTTGTGGATGGACTAACATATGAATGACATTGTAATGTGGCTGCTGACATTAGTGTAAAATATAATAGGATCATAAGTGGTTACTAGGCTTACAGCCCTAGAGCCTTTTTAAGCCTGCTATTCATGCCCTGATTTTCCCATCTGTCAATGCTCACAAACTAAAATGGCTTTGGTATATGTCTGTGCATTAAGGCATCTACCAGCCCTAATCTAGGGCTTCTTATATAGCCACTGCAACTTCTGGTATAGCGGCTAACCCGTGGTCAGAATGTTCCATGTGGAACAGAAGTGAGTGACAGAAATTCCATGTCTTGTCTGCAAGATGTGCGGAGTACATCAGAGCTATCAGGAACAGCAAATATAGCTGCATGTTGTTGTGGGTTTGTTTTGCATGTTAAAGCCTACATCTTAGAAAACTGAAAAAGCAAAAAAAACAGCAGTATCCACCTAAAATTCGCCAAATATTAAAAAATCCAAACGCCCGGTTGGCTAGAACGAGTATCCTTTAATGTGTACAAAAAACAATAAAATGAAATTGAATAAAATAAGTTGAATAAAATAAGTAGTCCCTCAGTAAGTCCGCTAAGCGCTTTTGACTGTTGTCTTCCTCAGATTGTTATAAATAAGTTGGGACCTACATTTCCTTTATAGTATATTCATTCCTTAGTTACCCAATCATCATTGGTAGAACATGTATCAACTGCCAATCACGATTGATGTTAACACATCAAATTAGCATATTCTGGGACCGGAATATCTGTTTCCTGCCTTTTTCAAAAATATGCAAATGTGATGTTCTATTACTTCCTTCTGATTGGACATTTTTGTCTCCTTGTCTATAATTCATACGAACCATCCAAATCCATTATTAACCTATATTCTTCTTGCAAAATGTTAAAAAATGATGTTTCTTTATTAAAACAAGAACTCAGTTCAATCTAGCCAATGATGTAAAGAGCATTAAATCCAAGACTCCCTCTTCGTTGCGAAATGCAGAAGGGATATGCAAATAAGATGTTCTATTGCTTCCTTTTGATTGGACATTTTGTCTACTTGTCTATAATTCATTACGAACCATCCAAGTCCATTGTTAGCTTATACTCTTCTGACAAAATATTATCAAGATAATAATAGTAATAATAATGGTATTGTAGAGTGGTATTCTTTTATTCATTTATTAAAACAAGAACTCAGTCCAAACTTGACAAGGAGACAAAAATGTCTAATCAGAAGGAAGTAATAGAATATCTCATTTGCATATTTTTGAAAAAGGTGGGAAACAGAAATTCTGGTCCCAGAATATGCTAATTTGATGTGTTAACATCAATCGTGATTGGCAGTTGATACATGTTCTACCGATGATGATTGGGTAACTAAGGAATGAATATACTATAAAAGAAATGTAGGTCCCAACTTATTTATAACGATCTGAGGAAGGCAACAGTCGAAAGCGCTTATCGGACTTACTGAGGGCCTACTTATTTTATTCAACTTATTTTATTCAATTTCATATTATTGTTTTTTGTACACATTAAAGGATACTCGTTCTAGCCAACCGGGCTTTTGGATTTTTTAATATTTGGCGAATTTTAGGTGGATACTGCTGTCTTTTTTGCTTTTGCAGTTTGTTTTTCTGAGACAGACCACCTCCAGCGTTGGGAGTTTATTTATTCACACATCTTAGAAAACAGGCTTAAATTCACTTTTTCGTTTCCATTTATGTCATGTTATTTAGCATTTTAATACTTGTTAGCAAAGTGTGATACAAATTTGGATATACTACTTTCAGCAAATACATCTAAAATAGAATGTTGGAAAAAGGACATTGTGCCAGATTCATGAATGTCTACACTAAGTGTGCACCATTCTGAGTGAACAGACAATACAAGCCTATCTCACACCTTTTTCCTCCTAATTTTAGTTTTCCTACTGATTTTCTTGCAACCTTAAATATCAAGTGGGATTCACAAAGGTTTCCACAATGTGTTGACTACATCTACACATAGTCCAATCTTTCTGACTGAATAGTCAGCACAAAAGAATGTGGCAGGGATGTTCCAAAATACAGATCATGTACACTTAGTGTGGGTGTTCATGAATATGGCCCATAGTCTAATACATTTATAATGGCAGTGTTACATGTTCCTAATCACAAAATGAATGACCACAAGATGTAAAGAAGGTTTACAACACAGATGCCAATTGTATGGGCAATGGTTGTGTTCTCATCCCAGAATTCAGCTGATGTCTGCAATATGTAAACATTTCCAGCAGCAATTATTCATGATACTGCATGGGCTATGGATTTACATATGGTGAGTGCCAAAAGAATACCATCCTTGTTCTTCTAGCCTCCATGAAGGGAAAGGACTTAGCTACCTGTTGGGCACCTAGTGGGCCTGCCAAATTATTAAAAACAAAGGCATAATGACTGCTTCCTTGTGGCAATATTTTTAATGTATTAGTATTACCTATTATGGTTGCCAGCCACATGCATAAATCTAAGTCTTATACATTTGTACTTGAATTTCACATACTGCACATATGTTTGGGTGCTGTTTCACATACTGTGAATATGTGATCAGCTTCATGAGCTAGAAAGACCCCTGACTATGAACCAATCAAATCAGCTTTGACTAGTAGCATGTGTGCTGAAGGAGCCACATAAGGACACAGAAGAATGAGGAAGCTTTGCCTTTTTCCTTTCCCTGAAGGAGGTGGAGGCATCCATGTCAAAGGAGTGTCTTCCATTAATTAGACTCCAGTGGAGACTGGACACTTAACAGGATCATAAAAAACATGGCCAGGGTTGCCTGGGGAGTGAGGTACAGGAACCATGAAATGCTTGTTTTATTCTCACCCGTAGAGGATTACAGTTGCACCCAATAATTTAGAGCATTTAGCAGGAAATCCCCAAATCCCAGGGTGGCTACCTTTGTGTAGACGTGATCTGCAGCAATTGGCCAGGTGGTCAATATGTGCAGGGAATGAAAATAAACAAAAGAATTGCACACATGCAAAGTTTATTCATGAACCCGACTGCAGTGTTGGTGATCTGTGTTTCAATTCAAAATAGGACAGTGAAGGTCTGCTTGGTATGGCAAAGATCAAGCATGTAGGACCCTAGTCTTCTAACAAGATGGAGGGTACTTTGCTTGAATCCGGAATAAACTATTAACCAAACCTGTTTCATTTGCATATTGTGGCATAACTAATTCAAGATTGTGAAACTGTTTTCCACTAACCCCCAGGCTGACTGATTTGGAGTTAGTGCAGTTAGAAATCCTGGAGTGGAAGGCTTGCAGCTCCTCACATGTGGTTACAGGAGGGCTTACACCTTGTAAAAATGCTTTAGTCAGGTTTTTAGGTAAGCATTTACCTTTCCCAGTGTCAGCTTTATTTTTGCAATGTTTCCCAATGTAATCCAAGTAACTTCAATTAGTTACTATGAATCAATTTCAGACTGCTTCTCTTTCCACTGTGTATGTGTGTGTTGCACTGACCACTAGAAACAGCTGAGGTATCAGCAGGTGACACTTACAAGATGTGGCAGTTTTAATTGTTAACATATCCCATGGCATTGCCTGCAATGTTTCTAACAGGCATTAAAATTACAGTGAGAAGAATAGAATTTAATTGGAATGAATCCACAGTTTAAGAAATACTTGTGTTCCTTCATATCTCTCTCGTACTAAGTAAAGCACTACATCTACTTACCACCCCTGTGAATACCCACTTCCCTTAAAGGTATACCACTCCCTTATACTGTTCTAGCATGTCGAGTGGTAGATTACTGGCGTTGTCTCCAGTTCAGCTGGTCAATCTGGGCATCTTGAGACAATGCTACAATTGTCTCATGTACACAGACAACCCTCTCCTCCTCCCAGCAAACACAAATACATGTGAGAGATGCAACTATATAGCCAAACTGGAGGCTGAACTCTCTCAACTCAGGGCTGGCATGACCAGACAGGAGGAGATGGCAACCACACACACAACAATCCCAGTCCCACATAGACCTACCACAACTGCAAACCAAGCACATAAAAACACAAAGACATACTCGGAGGCTCTAATAAAAAACTTACCAAAACAACAGAGGCTCCCAAAGCAGACATCCAAAAACCCACCACCTCAAAACAAAACACATGCAGCACATACTTCAATAAATCAGTGTGTCGACCAATCGCAGCCCTTAAGGCCAAACACCTTGCCTGATACACTAGTAATAGGTGACTCCATAGTCAGACAAACTGATGTCCCACTGACCAGGCTGAACAAGGAGGAGGTGACTGTGAGCTGTCTATCGGGAGCTAGGATCCGCCACATAACACACGCACTCAGGGCACTCCAAAGCAAGTACAAATATGACTCCGTCATTGTCCATGCTGGTGTGAATGACCTGAGACGTACCTCCCTGGACTACATGAAAAGAGACATAGAGGAGCTCTCCGATTATGTAGCCCAGGCTGGTATGACCCTGACCCTGAGCAGCATCTTGCCCTCACCAAGAATGATACCACAATACAAAGACAAGATGATCAGCTTTAACAATTGGCTCAAGTACTGGTGTCATTCTAAGGGGATCCAATGTCTGTCTGCCTGGGATGATATGTTGGCAAGCCACGCTGCTTCACAAGGGGTGGCTTACACCTGTCACCACTGGGCTTCCGGATATTGGCTAAGGCTCTTGCCACCCCCATAGTGCCTTTTTTAGGCAAGGCTCAAAAGACAAACCCACCTCCTTAGAAAACAAAAATGGAAAAAAACTAAGGGTAATGCTGCTCAACGCCAGAAGTCTAAATCTCAAGATGCAGGCACTTGATGCACTCCTCAGCATGGAGAACATCGACGTC
Organism: Protopterus annectens; assembly: GCF_019279795.1. Classification (NCBI taxonomy): domain Eukaryota; kingdom Metazoa; phylum Chordata; order Ceratodontiformes; family Protopteridae; genus Protopterus; species Protopterus annectens. The sequence continues at coordinate 883,306,597 of NC_056741.1, forward strand.
TGTGCAGTAACTGAAACCTGGTTCAAGGCTCCTGAGAGCACCCCAGCGCTACCAGGCTATACCTCGTATCATGCTTTTCAGCCCCAAAACCCGGGCCGAACCACAAAGGGAGGGGGGTGTCCATATTCATAAAGGACACCCACACCTCCAGGTTAGTAGCAACACATGAAGCATCAGAGACCATACAGGTGCAACTAACCATAGGCAAAACTGCTATACAGCTGGTAGCATGTTACAGACCACCCTCCCAATCTCAAGAACCCCACTCAGCCTTCCTGAAGACATTGGAGGATATGAATGTATCACAAAATACCATCATAATGGGAGACTTCAACTACCCAAACATAGATTGGGTACATTATTCTAGCCCTAATACCCTAGTCCAAAGGTTCCTGGAATTCATAAATTCAAATGCACTGGAACAACTAGTCACCTCTCCCACTAGGGAGATAATATACTAGACCTGATCATCACAAACATGGGGACAAAATGCTCCACACCGAAGTATACCCTCACTAGTGAGATCTGACCACAAACTAATCACCCTGGATATACATATCCCACCTCCACCCCAGCACAAAAGACCACAGTGAAAAACTTCTCAAAAGCAGACTTCACTCTTCTTAAGACTGAGATGGTATCCTTTAAGCCCACTGTGCCAGTGGATACCACATCCCACAATGCCGAATCCTTCACAAATGCTTTCTATGGACATCTCCAAGAATGCATGGATCATGCAATCCCAAACAAATCCAAGTCCCTCTCCACCAAATGTAAGCATCCTGTCTGGTGGACCTCAGCCATAAACAAATTGTATAACAAAAGAAGGAAGCTACTGCATGTCAGAGCGAAATCCCATGAAGGGAAGACATCTCTGATCAACATTAGCAGAAAACTACGTTCTCTCATAAAAACATCCAAGGCAAACTTTGAGAGAAAAATCGCTAAGGACACTAAAGATAACCACAAAGCCTTCTTCAGTTATGTTAGAAACCTGGGCGTAAACCCTCAGATATGCTGAGAGTTGGTTCACAACAACAAAAAATACACTGAACCCACAGATATTGCTAACATTCTGGCTGACAGGTTCAGTGCAAATTTCTCGCCTCCTTCACCCCCAAAAGAAGAAATACTTATCCCAGCTGAATGTAATCTCCCTGTCATCTCAGATGTCCAAGTGAGAACCGCCCTAAACAAAGCAAAAAACACAGCATCAATGGGACCTGACGGTATCCCAGGGTGCGTGTTACGTGAACTCCAAGAGGAGCTAAACCCACACATAAAAATGCTATTTAACCTTAGCCTTACTTCGGGATATGTACCTGAACACTGGCGTACAGCAACAGTGGTCCCACTCCACAAGGGGGGGTGCCTCTACAGATCCTGGAAACTACCGCCCCATAAGCTTGACTAGCCTGGTCTGCAAAGCTATGGAAAGAATCATTATGGAACTCATAAACGGAGACATAGGGGACCTACAGACGCTTGACCCCTCCCAGTTCGGCTTTGTAAAGGGCAGATCCTGCCTTTTAAACCTGGTTGACTTTTTCGAAACAGTCACTAGAGCCATTGATGAGGGCAAAGCAGTCCATACAGCATACCTGGACTTGGCTAAGGCCTTCGACACAATACCCTACTCAGGCATCATAGATAAGCTAAACAGCTTAAAAGTAAACCCTTATGTCACTAGATGGGTTGCTAACTGGCTAAAGGACAGAACCCATAAAGTTAAAATCGCTGGAGCAATGTCAGACTCAAAGCCAGTCACAAGTGGTGTCCCACAGGGATCTGATCTGGGACCCCTCTTGTTCGGCATTTATTTCTCAGATGTTAAAGCAAACATGGGAGGGCTGTGGCTGACAAAGTTTGCAGATGACTGCAAACTAGGCACCATAGTCGATACACCAGCAGATACACACATCCTACAAAAAGGCCTCACTGAAACGGACAACTGGTGCCGTAGTCACGGCCTTAAACTAAATGCCAAAAAATGTATAGTCATCCCTTTTGGAAAAAACAAAGTACCCACAAATTATCACATAGACAGCAACCCACTGAGTACGGAAAAAGTAATCAGAGACCTAGGGACCCAAGTAGACAGCGACCTCTCATTTGACACCCACGTTGCCAAAGTGGTTAGAAAAACATTCTACCTTGCACACCTCATCATGAAGGGTTTCACATCCAGATCCAAGGATGTCATTGTACCCTATATTCCTCCCTCATCAGACCCATGATTGAGTACAATGTCCCATTTGGTATGTACCTCACCCGGCACTTGCAACAGCTGGAGAGACCACAAAAGTACCTCACCAAAAGGATCAAGGGTCTCCAACATATGTCTTATTCTGCCAGACTAAAGAAACTTCAGCTCTATTCAGTAGCATACCGCCTGCTCAGAGGTGATCTCTGCCTGACATACAAGGCCATGTCCAATCAGGATCTGATGGACATGCTCCACCTCAAAAAATACAAATCCATCAGGACCACGAGAGCTAAAGACTTAAACCTTGGCACAAGTATGAATAGGACATGCTGGAGTGATAGATTCATAACCCAGAGGCTTCCCATGCTTTGGAACAGGATCCCAGTTCGTATTAGGCAGAGCCCCTCACTGACTCTCTTCAAGAGAAATCTTGATGAGTGGATGGGAGATCGTAAGTTTACCCCAGGGGTCACATCTGTGTCACTGCTAGACAGGGGCACAGTAAACTAATTCTATTATATAAGGGGACCTTCACTGTGTCACTACTAGACAGAGGCACAGTATTCTAGATTTATTCTGCACATTTTTGTACCACTTCATGGGGTGGCAAAAGCCACATCACTATGGCTAGGCTTACAAATGCCCCAGGGCAGATAGCCTAGTACTATACTATGAAACTATGAAACTATATCTGTGAATGTAAAGCTACTGTACACACAACAACTGGGTTGTCTGTATTATATAATTAAGGTTCTAATGAGGACTTGCACATAACTGTGTGGTCGGTGCTAATAACTACAAAATGCCTATAATCAGTACATGAAGTTGTGTATAAAGCAGCTGTTTATGGATGTTGAATGTTTATTGTGGCATATTAGCATTTAGTCAGTTCTTTTGAAGCCAGTAACTTCTCTGTATGAATTGTGACACCTTTACTTTGTGCTGAAGAGAATTGTTTCATATCATGAACCTTGAGGCAAAGTATTCATGTGTATATGTATGCATGTGTGTGCATACCTTCATAAACAAGTGCATGTGTACATGCAGATCTGCATAAAAGTGTGTGTGTGTGTGTGTGTGTGTGTGTGTGTGTGTGTGTGTGTGTGTGTGTGTGTGTGTGTGTGTGAGACAGGCAAGCCTTTTACATTAGGGAATGGCAAATTCTGATCTCAGACAGAAGCATGTTACTCCCCTTGAGGTTTGAAAGCTGTCAGTCATGCACTTTTGGTCTGAGTAAGATTTTAGGCTGACGAGATTTGATATGTTAGCAGTAGTCCCCTGTGGGAAACACTTAGCAAGAAAGTAGCACTTAGTAAAGGATACTTGTCTTTTGGGAATGCTGACACAGTAGAAATTTACAGTACCTCAGCTGGTACTTAGCAAATGCCATTATTTGGTCAATGGTGTCAGAAAAGACTGCTGGTGCTGTCAGTGAAAATATGTTTTCTTTATTCAGATGGTGAAGATAAACAAAATACCGAAGCAAGGATGTCAAACAGAGATTCTCTATGCTTAAATTCTCTGGGCTAGTGTTAGCAGCATTGTTAGGTTCTGAATTGAGGCAAGTGATATCAATAACTCAGAAATGGATCTATCTAATTGCAAAGTAATGCACTTAAAGAGGAGAAATGCAGGTCACATATTTCTTCTAGATAGTGCAACAGAGGGCAGGAAAACAGAGAAAGTGATCTGGGAGAAATTAAGGAGAGTAAATTGCAGACAAAACACACAGAATTTTCTAGAGGGCATTACAGCCTCTGCAAAGCAATTGTATAAACCACTGCTTTGTACAAAACATGTCCAAATGATGAATTTGAACTACTTTATTGTCTGATTTTGGCAGATAAGGAAGCCACAACTGTCTGCTGCACAACTCGACATCACAGAAACACAATCTGTCAGCTGGCAGGGGTTATGTACTGTACCAGGTTTCTGTATTTCCTGCTCACTACTACAACACTACGTCTTATAGGCCTTTTGTTCTGCATCTCTCTTCATGATACCATAGTGCATTTGATCTGCAGGTTACTTTTCTGTTAAGCCACCCCTTCTACAAAAAAAGAGGCATTTCTGACATCAGCCCATAGCTTGCACTCTCCAGCATCATGTGATGAAGCCTTGTTGTCTCCTTACCCTTTAATAACCTAGTAATATACACTAGGCACAGGTGCCTGTTCTCAGGGTTCAATCTGGTGCTTTGATCAGTTATAGTGGGCGGAGTCAGGATGTATGTTCTAATTATGTCACAGCTCCTAACCTTAAATATTCTGCTATATTACCAGTGTCCTTGCTGTTAGGTAGACTTTTCGTTAAAATATGCAGGTACCCTATACACGTTTGTAAGCTCTTTCAAAGCCATTGCATCTCTTGTATAAACTGCTGTGCAGTTTGTATTCCAGGTTGGCTGCTGTTCTCTTTATATCTAGTAAGCAAAGCATCCAATCAGGCTCATGCTATGCAGGTGCTCTAAAAGCACTCTGATGTAATATCTTCTCCATTAATATCACCTGCCTGTAGAAGTCCACAACCAGCTCTTATCAGAGAGCTATGCTCCATAGGTTATAAGTAGTATGCAGTATTTACGTCTAATTTGTGGTGAGCTGAACTTGGGGAAATAATTGCACCATTTTCAAGATTCTGCTGAGAATTTAAAATAGTATATAATTCAAATACTGTCACAAGGTAGCTGCAACCTATACAAGAATTGTTTAAAACCAGTGTGAACACAAACACTGAGGAATGTTTCATGAAAACAGTAGGAAATAAGATGCACCAGATTGTAATAAAATAATTTTGTATAGTTACATTTAGATTTTGAAATGTGTTCTCTGGTGTATTCCAGATTAAAACTGTTTATATTTCACAAAACATCATTCTCTTTGTTTTTTTTCACACTTAACGTTGTAATTATCTCATGCACTGTATTGCTCACCCTAAATTTAGATTACAAAATGCATTTGCAGCTTTCTTCTCTTTGTTCCACTTCTCTTAATAAATATTAGATACACTGTATTGCTTATTCTGAATTTTGATTATGAAGTTTTTTACCTTGCAATCACACATTTGCTGCAATGTTTTACTTCATTCTGCTCTATTCTATTTTGTTTTGCCTGTTGGCATACTCTGTTACTTGTTTGAATATTTATCATTGCCTCTGAGCCTACACTGACCCTGAAAGGGGTCTCTTGGGCAATCCTCTTACCCAGGTATCAAATAAATAAATGTGACACTCCAACAAACATGTTTATTCTGCTGGTGATAAACAAATGAAATAAGTACAACACTTACGTGTTCCGTATTTTATATTTGCCTAGATATGAGTTTCAGAAGAACGTGCTGTAAAAACTACAGTTGATTCAGTCTACATTGAAGAAGATTACAAGTGAGGCTAGGTCATGGAAATGGTCTATGAAGAGCTTGCAATGAAGGGTTGCTGTTGGCCAAGTGAGTGTTGAACACAAACTCTGATGCAGTTACCAGTGGGTCTAAACACATGGAAGACAAAACCCAGGCATAGAATGGGTGCTCTCTAAGAATTTTAACCATGTCTTGGTAACAATGTACAGGTGGACATATTCTAGCTTCAGAAGTAGCTTGAGATCAGGCAGTTTATTAAAAGTTTATTTTCCAATAGGGCATGCCGTATGGCATTAATAGAAGATTATATGAAATTTTGATCTGCTTTAGATGCCTTGGGGATAAGGATTCAGATCATGCTATATTATAGCTTCCTTTAGAAATTCCAGGGGTGCTAATCATGATCCGTGGACCAGCAAGACCATAAGTGTAAGCCTGAGGAATAAATACTGAGTGCAGAATAGTGATATCTCAGTGTATCCCCTTACCTGATGTCCAGGCATCTTTGTATTAATATATATAAGCAGTAGGTATGTAAAGGGCCTGACCCCCACTTTGGGGGTGCAAAAATACTTTAATAGTGTTACAGTGTTTTTCAACTTTACTATATATATATATATATATATATATATATATATTTTTTTTTTTTTTAATCAGTTTATTTTAGAAGTTGTTGACCTCAGAATCTGATGGGGAGCACAGATTATAAACAATAAAATTGTTCTATGAATCTGCAATTTTTACTTATGAAGTCAAGGGATAAAATGCGTAAATGTTATAAAACAACATGTGCTCTGTCTTCTCTGAAAATGTAAATCTCTAATGTGGTTCTAAAAATTCATTTGTTTTGAGAAGAGGCAGTATTGCTCACCTCAGTAGAAATCAGTCAACCTTCTGCTATGACCACAAAGTCCTTGGAAGCCATTCCCCCACTCATAGGACTTACAGATGTCATCTGGGCTCATAACTATGTAATCACATCCCAGTTAAGAAAGAATATTCAACCCATTTTCTGCCTTAAACTACCATAAGACTGCAAGATTTTTAAATAATATTTCTCCTAAACTAAAATACTTGAAACCTAAAGCAGAATAATTTTGTATTCATTTCCAAGTTCTATGTATGTTTTAGTTTTTAATTCTTTTTTATTACTGATTTAGTTCAAGTTATTATATTAGTTAATATAGTTAAATGTGCCATCCAGTGCATTTCTTCGTGCCGGTCCCAAGCCCAGATAAATGGGGAGGGTTGCGTCAGGAAGGGCATCCGGCATAAAACATCTTCGAAATGAGATATGTGGAAAGCAATACAGATTTACATACAGGATCAGTCGAGGCCCGAGTTAACAACAACCACCACCAGTACTGTTAGCCGACAGGGTGCTGGTGGAAATTGGGCTACTGTTGGCCGAAGGAGGAGAAGGAGAAGGAGAGGGGGAAGGCATGCCCAAAGGCAGGAAGAGAGAAGAAAGGTTAGGAGTGTGGAGGTGAGGGTAGGAACTTTGAATGTTGGCAGCATGACTGGTATAGGGAGAGAGCTAGCTGATATGATGGACAGAATGAAGGTTGATATATTGTGTGTGCAAGAAACCAGGTGGAAGGGATGTAAGGCCAGGTGTATTGGAGGTGGGTTCAAATTGTTCTATCATGGTGTGGATGGGAGGAGAAATGGGGTAGGGGTTATCCTGAAGGAACGGTATACCAAGAGTGTTTTGGAGGTGAAAAGAGTGTCGGATAGTGATGTTTATGAAGCTGGAAATTGATGGTGTAATGATGAATGTTGTTAGTGCATGTGCTCCGCAAGTTGGGTGTGCGATGGATGAGAAAGAAAAATTTTGGAGTGAGTTGGATGAAGTGGTGATGACTGTACCCAAGGGTGAGAGAGTGGTGATTGGAGCAGATTTCAATGGGCATGTTGGTGAAGGGAACAGAGGGGATGAGGAAGTGATGGGTAGGTATGGTGTTAAGGAAAGGAATGCAGAAGGTCAGATGGTAGTGGATTTTGCAAAAAGGATTGACATGGCTGTGGTGAATACGTATTTTAACAAGAGGTTGGAGCATAGGGTGACATACAAGAGTGGAGGGAGATGCACACAGGTGGATTATATCCTAAGCAGAAGGGCCAGTTTGAAGGAGACCGGAGACTGTAAAGTGGTGACGGGGGAAGTGTAGTTAGGCAGCATAGAATGGTGATCTGTAGAATGACATTGGTGATCAAGAAGAGGAAGAGGAGTGCGAAGGCAGCAAGGATCAAATGGGGGAAATTGAAAAAGGGTGATTGTGAGGTGGAGTTCAGGGAAGAGTTAAGACAGGCACTGGGTGGCAGTGAAGTGTTACCGAATAGCTGGGTAACTACAGCAGAGCTAGTAAGGGAGACTGCTAGAAAGGTGCTTGGTGTGACATCTGGACAGAGGAAGGAGGACAAGGAGACCTGGTGGTGGAATGAGGAAGTACAGGAGAATATATGGAGAAAGAAGTTGGCGAAGAAGAAGTGGGATTGTCAGAGAGATGAAGAAAGTAGACAGGAGTATAAGGAGATGAAGTGCATGGTAAAGAGAGAGGTGGCAAAGGCTAAGGATAAGGCGTATAGAGAGTTGTATGAAAGGTTGGACACTAAAGAGGGAGAAAAGGACCTGTGCCAATTGGCTAGACAGAGGGACCGAGCTAGGAAAGATGTGCAGCAGGTAAGGGTGATAAAAGATAATGAGGGAAACGTACTCACTAGCTAGGAGAATATGTTGAACAGATAGAAGGAGTACTTTGAGGGGCTGATGAATGAAGAGAATGAGAGAGAGAGAAGGTTGGATGATGTAGGGATAGTGACTCAGGAAGTGTAATGGATTAGCAAGGTGGAAGTAAGGATAGCTATGAAGAGGATGAAGACTGGAAAGGCTGTTGGTCCAGATGACATACCTGTGGAAGTTAGGAGGTGTTTAGGAGAAATGGCAGTGAAATTTTTAACCAGATTGTTTAATGAAATCTTGGAAAGTGAAAGGATGCCTGAGGAGTGGAGAAAAAGTGTTTGGTACTGATTTTTAAGAATAAGGGTGATGTGCAGAGCTGTAGTAACTACAGAGGGATAAAACTGATCAGTCACAGCATGAAGTTATGGGAAAGAGTAGTGGAAGCTAGGTTAAGAAGGGAGGTGATGATTAGTGATCAGCAGTATGGTTTCATGCCAGGAAAGAGCACTACAGATCCGATGTTTGCTCTGAGGGTGTTGATGGAGAAGTACAGAGAAGGTCAGAAGGAGTTGCATTTTGTCTTTGTGGACTTAGAGAAAGCATATGACAGGGTGCCTAGAGAGGAGTTGTGGTATTGTATGAGGAAGTCGGGAGTGGCAGAGAAGTATGTAAGAGTGGTACATGATATGTACAAGGGTAGTGTGACAGTGGTGAGATCTGCAGTGGGAGTGACAGATGCATTTAAGGTGGAGGTGGGATTACATCAAGGATCAGCTCTGAGCCCTTTCTTATTTGCATTGGTGATGGACAGGTTGACAGACGAGATCAGACAGGAGTCCCCATGGACCATGATGTTTGCAGATGACATTGTGATATGTAGTGAGAGTAGGGAACAGGTTGAGGTGACCTTGGAGAGGTGGAGATATTCTCTAGAGTGGAGAGGAATGAAGGTCAGCCGGACTAAGATGGAATATATGTGTGTGAATGAAAGGGAGGGTAAAGGAATGGTGAGGATGCAGGGAGTAGAGTTGGCAAAGGTGGATGAGTTTAAATACCAGTAAGAGTGAAAGGGAAGGTCTACAAAAGGGTAGTGAGACCAGCAACGTTATATGGGTTGGAGACAGTGGCACTGACAAAAAGGCAGGAGTCAGAGCTGGATGTGGCAGAGTTAAAGATGTTAAGATTTGCACTGGGTGTGACGAGGGTAGACAGGATTAGGAATAAGTATATTAGAGGGTCAGCCCAGGTTGGACAGTTTGGAGACAAAGCTAGAGAGGCGAGATTGTGTTGGTTTGGACATGTGCTGAGGAGGGATGCTGGGTATATTGGGAAAAGAATGCTAAGGATGAAGCTGCCAGGTAAGAGGCAAAGAGGAAGGCCTAAGATAAGGTTTATGGATGTGGTTAGAGAGGACATGCAGGTGGTTGGTGTGACAGAGCAAGATGCAGAGGACAGGAAGAAATGGAAACAGATGATCAGCTGTGGTGACCCCTAACCGGGAAAAGCCAAAAGAAGAAGAAGAAGTTAAATGTGCCATCATTTTAATATTCTTCAAACAAAATGATCTCAAATGTCAGTAAAAAGTTGCCAAAAAGGCTTTAGGTAAAGACCTTGATGAAGTGGTATAGAGGTGCAATAGGTAGGATTGTCACTTTACAACAAGAGATTCTGATGACTTCCATTAAATTCCCATGCAGTGCAATATGACCCATTCATATCAATGACAGCATTCTCCATTACAGCTAACAAGATATACAGCAGATCACTTTCTTTGCTACAAAACATTTTGACCAAATCTCGTCCTGGCTGGTGTCTGCTTTAAGATATAAACGTTTTAGCCCCATGCCAGTTGAGGGTATGGCCTTATTCTTTGCTAGCTATGACCACAAGTGCAATTCAGTCACCAGTAGCAGCTATATCTATTTAATTTTATATTTAAGATACATATTACCCCTGTCTAGTCTCTTCAGGAATTTAAACCAGGTAAGAAAAGGCATAAATCCCATGTTTGGTTTAATTTACTGTGAAAAAAATACATTACTTCCTGTTTTGTTTTTACAAAGGTATATTTCTTATCATGATAAAAAGATTATTTAATAAATACTGTGATGTTAGAAAAGTTAAGCTATTAAGGAGTCTGTGTTTATTGCAGCTTGCATTTACCCTAATATGGAGTTTGGAACTAAATTTTGTTAAAAAAGGAACAATATATAATAAGACAAAGGAGATTTAGGATGTATTTATTTCATACTGTATGAGATTTAGGATGTATTTATGTCATATTGCACCTGATGTCTTTGCATTTATGAGTATCAAATTACTCATAGAGATACCTTACTAAAAGGGTACAAGGCCTAAACAGCATGTTGTACATGGATTGACTCAAGGCCCTGTCACTATACTTGGTATCCTACAGACTACTAAGAGATGACCTGTGACTGGCATGCAAGGCATACACTGACCCATTATTGATGGATTTACTGCACATCAGCAAATCAAATGACATCAGAAATGCTCTGTGTAGGGATCTAAGCCTCTTCTGCAACATCACAGAACAGTCTGTAGGGTCAGGTATATTTCTCAGAGGATAGCATTACTGTGGAACAGTCTCCCCATCCACATAAAACAAAGTACACTACTGTCCATATTCAAGATCAACTTAGATCTATGGATGGGAAACAGGAAATTTACCCCAGGATTGCCCTCCTACCAATGAACAGAGGCAGCTCCTAAATGCTTTATCCCATGCACGGGTCACTTCAAATGATCTATGGTATGATCCCAGTTATTCTCATTAGGGGTAATATATAATTATCAACTTCGGGATGAGTAAGGCCAATCTATAACCTAATAGGATGTGTTGTTTTGAGCACAAAAAGGGAAACTGGCTAGGCTTAAAATGTTCCATAAGGGCAGTGTGCCTAGTACTTACCTATGAATATGCAAAGGAGAAAATGTTATGAAAGTTAAAAGTAAGGATGGTGAAAAAGAAAAAAAGACAGTGATACCAATCACTAATAACATAATTTTATTATATTAACACATACATTTGTGTGACAAAGTTAAGGAAACTATAAAATTCAGGAAGTAACAAGTTCATGGAAATGTGCAAAGTTAAGATTTTTTTTGTGGATATTGATACTAGATTATTTTCTGATTAAAGCATATACTTATTTACAGCGGCATCAGAAAGACTGTGAAATACATATGAAGTGAAGGAGACTGCTAGACGTTTTTAAGGGAATGAGAGTAAAAAAAACTGTTGATGTGAATTGTGCATAAAAATAGTATGACTTAGAAATATGGATATGACTGATTTTATATTATTATTAAAAGCGGTTTGAAACAAAACTGTAATAATGGCATTGATAATACTGATAAAAGAATGCTTATAATTTTCTGGACTATAGTGAAAGCAAGAACAGAAGAGCTTTTTAGTAAGAAATGGTTAAAAACTGACATTATTAACACAATGAAGTTGTGCTTAAGGCAAAAGAATGAGGAGGCTGAAGAGTAAGTATAGATGGGGTACTAACATGCTTGGTCTTCACAACTTGGAGGAAAGGACCATAACCTTCTTGTGGGCTAAAAAAAAAACAAATTGCATACTTACTGTATATATAAGTGTATGAACTACATTAGATCATATATTTTGGCTTATATAATTATAAGAAGCCATTTTTGATTTGGAGAGGGGCTTTTCAAGCTTACATGTTCAGGTTCTGAAAACCAGTCAGACTCTGGATCCAGTTCCACAAGACTTGCTGTCAGTATTAAGTGACCACTCACACTGAGAGCAGACTGAGAGCAGATGATTTGGAATCTGGCCACAATATGTTTGTTTTTAGATAGGTCTTAAACCGAAGTTAAGTCACTTACACTGAGAGAAAGTCATTCAGAATAAAAGCATATTTACACTGAGAGAAACTCTTTTGGAATCTCACCCTTTACATTTTGATTGGCTTCTAGTCATTATATTAAAAGACCACAGGAAAAAGGAGAACAATTATCGATAATTAATAAGGTAAACAAATGTTCCCTATTCTTCATAGTTATGTATGCTTAGAAGCAGTCACATTACATTTCTGGGATTATGTCCTAGTTGGTGTGAAGGCTCATTGATTACCACCTCTGCTGTGTTATAAAATGTCTACAAAGTGGGACTCAAGATGTGAGTGAGATGTTCACTGCATGGGTGAGCCATTCAGCCAATTTACTAACACTTTTTACTAAGAGTACTACTAAGAACACAGTGGCCTTGTCTCATTACTAATTTATGACTTAGGGTTAAACTGAACTAGTTTGCTAAACATTATATACTGTTTTGCCCCATACTTGTTTTAGTACAGAAAATATTGATGGCAATTGTACATTGTCTTTAATGGTGTTACATGTGCTACACATCTTATTATCAGCACTTACATTTTCAACTATTGTTTTGTCGGTTTACTATTACAAGGTCGAACGGCACTCCTTCGACTGTAGTATAGTCGACAATGGAAGGTCGAAACTGATAATCGCGAACTCATACAAACAATCTAGAAATGGGTTTCAACATGGGTCGAGGTAGGGGAGATGTTTGTAGTTCAGAATAATACGAACACCTACCTCAACCCATGTTAACACCGTTCCTAGATTGATTTTTTGACTTCGACATTCGACATTTACGACCTTCCGTTGTCGACTATAGTACAGTCGAAGGAGTGCCGTTCGACCTTGTAATAGTAAACCGTTTTGTCAGTCTCCTACCGTATGTTAACAAAATTATTTATCATTTTCATCTGCAAGGCACTTCCTTTTTTCAAAGTCCTGTCCCCTCTTCTTATATATCTACATCCTAGATACTGTGCCTAAATTGAGATGACAGTCATGCAAAATAAAATTTAACTTTTACACATATTTACAAGAGGTTTATTTCACATGGAATGAATATATCTTGGGCATATTGTGTTGGTGGCATTCACTCTTGGCATACTTCCTAAGCAGCAAAAAATTGTGGAAGTGCACAAAAAGAAAAACACAAGTAACCAGAGCCAAGTCCATTAAAAGTGAAGTGTCCAAAAGACTGCAGGAATTATGCCATCTGGATACTAACAATATTTATTATATAGGTTAATGTTGTTGGTATCCAGTTGGCATGATTCCTGCAAAGATTTGGGCACTTCATGTTTAGTTTACTTGGATTTGGGTATTCCTAAGCACTCATATCCTCTCCTAATTGCTATACCTTCTGGGGAGCATCCTGATGGCTTCCATACCATAGTTCATATGCATACTTCAATAAGCAATTGTGCATTTGCTTAAAGAAATATTACTTTTTTTGCAGTCTTTAATAGTCTCTGTAACTATCATTTCCATCCCTACATCTTCAATATGTTCTATTTTTTTGCCTGGTAAATACCAGTGGTGTCCCTCATAAACATATACATCTGTTTAGGATCACTGTTTATGAATGTCAGGCACAGGTGCCTGATGCCATTGTTATCTCAACTCTAGGTATGATTCTGCACTATATAAAATGCTTAGTTTTGCAACATCTTGAGAAAAATATAGTTCCAAACCCCTACAAATTCTATTTTATTATATATGCTTACAAAGTATCTAATAGATCAGCTATACTAATCAAGAATAAAAAAGTGATAAAAGTAAGTTGGTAGTATGGCAAGGTCCTGAGAATAGGCATTCTATACTCAAAAGAAAGAGAACATTTAATCTACCATTGCACCCCCTTCTGAATGTGTATGAAAAGATAGTCACGGGAGATATTTACAAACTTTACTGTAGCAACAGGAAGAATGACTACAACTTTTCTAGAGATGAAAAGTTGCTGCTGGAAGATTTAAGACAGGACAGCAGTATCCGTGCCATGACACCTGACAAGGGGGGTGTTTTGGTTATTTTTAACTCTGTGGATTATTCTAACAGTATGCAGACTATTCTTTTTGATCAAAGGGTTTACAAACCTGTATCTAAGAATCAGATGAACATAGCCTATTCCAGGACAGAATCTTCCCTAGAGGAATATGTACTAACACAAAGAATTAATGGGAATTCTTATGCCATAAATATTCTGTTATTTCCACTTTCTTTAGGATACCTAAAATTCATAAGAGCATTAAGGAACCCCCTTTTATGTAAAAAAAAGACATACAGTCACTAATATCGAGTATGCAGGATGTATTACTAAAAATGGACAAACTGGACACTAAAATAGAAAGCTTCAAAGTAGAATCCAAAAAGCATTTAGAAATTCTTATGAAACGACAAGGTACAAAAATCAACAGTATAGAAGAAGCTTTAAATTATCATGAAGGGAGAATGAAGGTGAGTCTCAGACTGAATTTCTTTTAAAACAAAATAACTGGCTTTTAGATAAAGTTGATTTAGAAAATAGACTGAAACAAAATAATATCAAAATTTATGGCATACCTGAAAAATATAAGGATGACAATATAATAAATGTTTAAAAACCTAGCTGCATAAAATGTTAACTTTAACTGAAAGTTTATCATTTGGGATTGAAAGGGCACATAGATTATTGAGTGTACCACCAAAGAAAGAAAACTCACCACCATGTTCATAGGTTCATAGGTAAGTATTAGGCTATCTGCCCGAAGGCATCTGTAAGCCTAGCCAGAATGTGTTGGCATTCACCGCCCCCTTAGATTAGTTCCCTGTACCTCTGTCCAGCAGAGCCATTAGTTCCCTATGCCTCTGTCCAGCAGAGCCACTGCAGTGATCCCCGGGGTAAATTTTCTGTTTCACATTCACTCGTCAAGGTTTCTCTTGAAGAGTGTTAGTGAGGGGCTCTGCCTAATGTAGATTGGAATCCTGTTCCAAAGCATGGGGAGTCTCTGGGACAGGAATCTATCCCTCCAGCAAGTCCTATTTATCATTGTGGTGAGGTTTAGATTCCTAGAGCGTGTGGCTCTTGGGGATTTTTTTTTTTTAGGTGGAGTATGTCCATCAATTCTGGGTTGGACATGGCCTTGTATGTCAGGCAGAAATTACCTCTGAGTAAGCAGTATGCAACTGAGTAAAGCTGGAGTTTCTTCAGTCGGGCTGCATAGAGCATCTGTTTGAGGCCAGTAATCCTCTTTTTGAGGTACTTATGTGGTCTTTCCAGCTGTTGCAGGTGTCTTGTAAGGTACATCCCAAATGGGGTGTTGTACTCTATGATGGGTCTGATGAGTGATGAGTAGAGGGGCACAATAACCTCTTTTGTTCTAGATGTGAACCCTTTTGTGATTAGGTGGGCCACATAGAAGGATTTTCTAACCACCTTGGCAATATGATTATCAAAGGAGAGATTACTATCTACTTGGGTTCCCAGATCCCTTTTTACATTTGTTGTATTTAGGGGACAAACACATATGTGGTAGTTCATGGGTACTTTGTTTTTTCCAAAGGGGATAACTATGCACTTTTTGGCATTTAGCTTGAGGCCATGATTTTGACACCAGGTATCCGTCTCAGTGAGACCCTTCTGGAGGATGTCTGTATCAGCCAGAGAGTCAATTATGGCCCCCAGTTTGCAGTCGTCTGCGAACTTGGGCAGCCATAGTCCTCCTGTGCCTGCTTGTACCTCTGAGAAGTATATACCGAGCAGGAATATATGTTCATTAATTATCAAGTTTATGCCCAGCATGAAAAAAGACTAAACATCAAAAAACAGCATGGTTCAGCCCACCTATTAAAATAGCTGAGCATGTAATCAGATTTGACAATGTCTATGATAGTGAAGTTATGAATAAAAGAAATGCCTCCTTGCCACTGATTAAATAACTTAAAAATAACAATATTAAAGCCACTTTGGTATTTCTTGCAAAGATCAAAATATTTCTCTCTGAATGAATTAATGTCTTTGTCACACTGGATGAGGCTTCTACATTTGTTAACACTGAAGGAATAGACTGAAATGCTGTATCCCTCAGGAGGCAGAGTGAGATGAATTCACTGAAAACTGTTTCTAAATTTAAAAAGCTTAAAAGCAAGTGGTTTATTTTTGGCTGTAAAACCTTTATTTTCTGAAACAATAGATTTACCCTCTAAATAAAGGTTTTGTATAATATTTTAAACTTCAAAACATATGTAAGTATGTATTCTTGTTTTAAATTAAAGCATTTTATATGATAATGAATATACAAAAGTTAGTCTTACTTTATTTATAGTGAAATACTTAATATATTTCTTTTAAACTGAACTTATAAATGCATTTCTAAATGTTAAAGAAATATTCCCTGAAAGAGAATGTTATTAAATTATGATTCATAGAACTGGTAACTTTAAGCCTTATAAGTACTTGTTTTAACTTCAGTATGTACATTGCTTGGTTAACCGAACGTCATACCTAATTAATATGCTAATTAGAAGTGTTAAACTGCTAGAGACTATGTTTTCTTTGTTGTCATATAACACATTCCTTTCACAGGTCATTTATGAAGCAGTTAACACTTAAAAATCAAAAGAATGGTCCAGTAGTATCAAACTGCTTGATTTGCGCTTATTTTACTTCTCACTTGCTTCTCGAGCTGTTTTGATGAAAATCCAGCTCCAAGAAGAGTTCAAAGTTCATCACTAAAGTTTGTGAAAGCAGGAAATGCCTTAATCACCATCACAATGATAAGGAGAAGAGATTTGAGCTTCTTTTTAATGGCATATGTGAGAACTCTATTCAAAATAACATATTTTTAAGTATTTACTTAGAAGTGAAAAATTAGAAAAAGAAAAGTTGTAGCAATGATTTATGTTTTGCTGTTTTTGACATATAATTTGCTTGCAATTTACTCAATGTCAATAGCTTAAGCTGCAAAATTATTAACCCTAATTGTGTATATTAAAGAGAAATAGTACATTAGATGCTTGTTACTGATTAGGATAGTTTAGAGTAATTAAGAAGAAAGAGAAATGGACAGAAGAAATTAGAAGCTGCTGTATGTTGTGATTTGTCATTTTCACATGCTGAAATTAAATACTGATGTCAGGATGTGAAGCTCACACCAGAACAACAGTGCACAGATTGCTAAAGACACGTATCTAAATTTGGCATGAATTATTTTATTTATAGTTAAGATTGCATATCCATCCATGGATTATATATATAAAACACTAGATTTAATAAGAAGGGTAAGCACCCTATGATTAATTTGCAAATACACAAGGAATGAAACATTATTTTATGTAATATTAATAAAATACTAGTATCAGTAAGTTAAGAAATATATACCCATGCTGCAATACCTAATAGAGATCTAATGATCAAATAGCTCTTTGATGGGGGATTTTAGAAATGCAAGTTATATAAAATAAGGTTATCAATGGATAAATAAAACAGAAAAAATATAGATAGAAAATATATAAACATATATTTAAATAATAAAATTGTTACATATAACAGAAATGTGAATGCATAAGATCTCGTATAATTTACACAGAAGGTCACATAAAAATATTCAAAAAGATTCTGAAATCTGAAATATAGTCACATGAACTTTGAAGCTTTTTGCATATCCTAAGTCACTGGATAAGACTACCTGAAATAACTAATTTCATAAGTCAGAGCTGAAATGTGAGTATTTTATTCCTGAGTTAATACATTTATTTTGATAGAAAGTATAGTAGATGTTTTATAATTGTTGAACCCAGGAAAGGAGAATATGGTTTGAATTGAGCACATTATAACTTTTAGATATAATACAGTACCTTTGACTAGGTGATTCATTATTCTCAAACTCAGTTGGTAAAATATGGAATCAATTACCAAACGACCTCACTACCCTTACCTCTCTCCCACTATTTAAAACGAACCTAAAACTTTTCCTCTCCAATCACTGGTTATGCTCTTGTAACAACCCTGACTAACCATTTGTTTTTTCTCTAACTACCTGTCACCAATCAAAATATTATTCTCTACCATAAATCTCTACTTCTAACCATTCCTTATAACTAACCCTCCTCCTTATTCTTTGCACTCTCCTCCCTGAGTATTACTTCTTATCTGTAACTCTATGAGCCATTTTTTTTTCTGTCTTATTCTAACTTTTGGAAACTGCAGAGGTATTACACCATATAAATGTTATTGCCAAACTTTTTCCTTTCAATGTTCAAAATGTTGTTTTAAAATGTCTATTCTATAAATGTAAAATCTAAATGTTATTGAATGTTTTTGTATGTCTCTATGATGCTGTGTAACTGGAGCTTTTCTCTCCAGGCCTCCACTGAAAATGGACATGTATCCAGTTGGACAAACAAATGTAAAATAAAATAAATAAAAATATATGCTGTTGAATAGCAAGATATTCCCTTTGACCTTAGTAATGCGCGTGTCTTTTACAAATTATTTAATGAGTCAAAGGATTTTTAGATATTTTCATATTTATCATGTTAATAGTGTTCACAAATTAAAGATATAGACTTCTACTTTTAAAATGAATTCAGAGCTTCTATTAGCATGATAAATATATGTATGCATTAATTTTCCTATTGTATAATAGATTTGTAAGATATAATTGTATATATATTTGCAGATATTTTTATCTCTTTATGTCCCACACTGTTCTATTTGTTTATTTAGAGATTTAGTTATAACAATATTAAATGAGTGAATAATTTAGGAAGTTTTAATAGATAATTATATTACTATTACACAAATACACATGCATTACACTATTTGTCATACTTTTACTTGTGATTAATAGAAGTGGAGTATTAAACTTTTATGTATTAATCAGTGGGAAATTGTTTTAAATGGCAAAATATTTAATTTAGTAGTCTCTTATTTTTGTAACTTATATATAATATTATGGTAGAGTGGTGCAGCAGTTGCATTGTTGCCTCACAGCAAGAGGTTCTTTGGTTTCATTCTTGGCTGGGGTGCCTTCTTTATGGAGTTTGCATGTCCTCCCTGCATTCATGTGGGTTTCTTCCAAGTGTTCTGGTTTCCTCCCATGTTACAAAGACATGCATCTGGAACATTTCTCCCCAGGCTTCAGCTGAAAATCGGCTTCATTCCAAGTCGGACTTTCCTGGTAAACAAATGTTAAATAATTAAATACTTGTAAATCACAGTACCTTTGGCTAGGTTTTGATGAAAGTTTAGATATTGGTAGGTAGTAACTACCAATAAACGTCCACAGACCAAAGAAAAGAAACAAACAACCTCAGCTCTGGAGTAGGACCTGGAACACCATGTTTAAAATTGTTGTTTAGTTATTCTATTCAGCAATAGGGAATACACCAGTACTGTAAGCAAGTACACATTTAGCCCAACGAGCGAAAAAGTAAATTGATACTGGAATCCGGAGCGATTTAAGTGCACGATGGCCTTTTTAATAAAATTCCAAAGACAAATCCACGTAACTGTTAAGCGCTTTTCGTTCGGGTAATACCCAAACTTCTTCAGACAAATTACTCTAGTTTCTATTGCACTTAAATAGTCCCCTCTTCATTCCTGTCCTATCAGGAAGAAGTAATGGACAACTCTTTAACAACAAAAAAAACTTATTAGTTTCCGTATATAACAAAGTTTGTATTAACAACCAATGTAAAAGTTAATACACATTTTTTTACCCAATATACTTATAATTGTAACACAAGAAGTGTGGTTTATCTTGCTTACAGTACTGGTGTATTCCCTATTGCTGAATAGAATAACTAAACAACAATTTTAAATGTGGTGTTCCAGGTCCTACTCCGGAGCTGAGGTTGTTTGTTTCTTTTCTTAGATATTAGTAGGTAGAAATTAGACAAAATAGAAACTTTGGTATCCATGTTAGGTTGTGCTATATCAGTAATATATATAGTTACAGTAGTAGACCCGTTTCTGTTTTTTTGTTATTTATGATTTTTCATAGTTTACTTTATAGAAAGGAATAACTCAAAAATGTTGAATGTTAAGGTAGTGATGGAGGAATACATTAGAGTCTTATATACAACTACGTTAAAATGGTGGGTAAAAATGTCATATTATATCTTGGTAAAATAAATCTTCTTAAATACACAGTATGGATACCTTTAATATATTATCTATTAATGTAAATGGATTAAACAGTGACAAAAAATAGATCATTAATGAGAGATTTAAAATTAAAAAGACGAGATATATATTCTTACAAAAAACTCAATTGATAGATAAAGATGTATCTAAAATAACCTAGGTTATAAAATCTTATCATCTTCTTCTTTTCACAAAAAGAGGAGAGGACTGCTATACTTTGGAAAAATATACTGCTAGCTAATTTTTACTGGATTCCTGAAACAGGTACAAGAGTGGCTGAAGTTCACTTAAACTTATTACAAAGTCACTGGAAGGGTAGTTCAATTTTAGCTGGAGATTGTAACTGCAAATCTAGTATAAAAGGTACAAGTGAACAGAAGAAAACTAAAATTCTAGTATCAGTTCTTAGCGGATAGATTAATAATAGTAATCTAGTTGATTTAATAATAAAAAGCAGAATGTAAGTCATTGCTGTTCACCCATTATTCATATGCTCATGCAAAACAAGCTAGAATTGATAGGATTTATGCTTCCACAGATTTACTTAATAAAGATATGTTTTTAAAACTATTCCTTGTCTTGTATCTGATCATAATGCATTAAGTATTAATATAGCATTGGATATATGGAAATTTAAATTATTTACATAATCTCAGTATATATATAATAAAATTAAAAGAATTTAAGAGTTACCTTAAGGAACAAATTGAGAATTTTTTTTATCTTTAAATGATGATGGTCAGGTTAGTAAAGTTATATTATGAGAATCCCTAAAAATCATATTAAACATAGAATGGGAAGATGGGCTAATAACAAAATGATAGAGTGGGACAAAGAGTTGTTATAAATACAGAAGGACACAAATAAAGTGAGGTTTGAACATCAAACAAAGAAATTAGATAATACTGAAGCCATTAAAAAATTAATGACTAAATATCAAGCAATCTTAATGCATAAAGTAGAGATAGCTTTCGAAAAATTAAAATTGTACAGTTTTGCAATGACTCCAAAAAATCTACACAGATTAGCTAATAGAACATGTTAAGCAAAAAGGCACAAGTCAATAATATCCCAAATCATTGCACTAATAAGCTTACTTCAGACAAATTGGAAATTATTAATATTTTTTTAAATTAATGAGGATTTTAATATAGTTAAAAATAATAATCCTGATGATTATAAAATTCATAAGTATTTAAAAAATATTACAAATAAACTTAATGATCAGCAGTTATCTTTGATGGATGCCTATTACCCTAATAGAAGTTAAAGAAGCATTAAAAAAGGGAAAATGGCAATGCTCCAGGCTTAGATGGTTTAAACATGGAATTATATAGTCTAGTTTTGTTAAACATTTTAAAATTACCAAGTTATGTTTTCAGGATAATTAAGAGTGACAAAATAATTCCCTCCTCATGGAAATTTTCTGTAATCTCACCTATACTTACGCAAGGAAAGGGCAATGAGTTTGTTTCCTCATATAGACCTATTTCATTATTAAATGAAGGTTATAAAATGTTTGCTTCTATCTCTGCTACAGGATTAATGGGTATAGAAAATAAATTAATTAATAAAGCTCAAACAGGATTTATAGTCACTAGATTAATGTATGATGATATTAAAAGGGTAGTAACAATCTTAGATTTAGTAAAAGAAATGAAAAAATGGTGCTTATTAGCTTAGATATTGAGAGAGCTTTTGATTCTGTAGATTGCAATTACTTATCTAAAAATTTAGACGTGTTTTCATTTCCAGAACATTTAATTGGAATTTAAAAAAATGTGTATAGAAAATTCAAAGCATATATTAAAAATTGTATTGTACATTTCTCAAGGTTTCACATTAAACAGACTCACAAAGCAAGGGTATGCCCTGTCTCCTCTGCTATTTTTATTAATTATTGAACCCTTAGCAAATAGTATAAGAAGCAATTATAAAATTGATGGATTTTCAATCAGTAAAGAAGATATTCTTGTTTAAAAAAGTAAGCACTGAATAATTAATGCAATATTGCTTAGGTTATATGATATATATCAATATATGTGAAGTATAATGTGTGTTATGTTAATGTAGTTTGATTAGTTTTCTTCTTCTTCTTTCGGGTTTTTCCCAGTTAGAGGTCACCACAGCAGATAACCTGTCTGCTCATGACTGTCAGTGGAGTTTTACAGTGTTGAGTTGCCAGCCCTGTGCCTAACCTTCCACGGAAGGCACATATACACACACACTCATGCCTAGGGCCAATTGAGAGTTTCCAATCCACCTACAGCATGTCTTTGGAATGTGGGAGGAAACCAGAGCTGCCAGAGGAAACCCACGTGACCACAGGGAGGACATGCAGACTCCACACAGAAGGCACCCCAGCTGAGGATCAAACCAGAGAACCTCATGCTGTGGGGTGGCAACGCTAACCGCTGCACCACCACAGCAAAATTGCCTATGTCACAAATGATAATTCAAAAAAGGTGTTTGGAAAAAATAAAGATTGTCAATCTAAAGTACAGCTTTTTTGAAGATGATATTTTACTAACTTTAGGAAATTTAAAGCATTCAATTGAAGAAATAGATGAGGAAATTGAAAGGTTTCAAGAAGTATTGCTGCCAAAATTTAATAATAATAAAACTGAAACTTTAGTGTTAAATAAATTACTAGATAGTATTAAGGATAAATATAAATATAATTGGGAAGAAAAAGAGTTAAAATAATTAGGAATAAAATCTATTAAGATGTGAGTAATTTTGAAAAAATATTTGAAGAAGTGTCACTTCTTATTAAAAATTAGAATTAATGTTTTTTTTTTTTTTTTACTTTTGAGGATAGGTTAATGCTTATTAAAATTATCATATTATCTAGAATTTTATATATATTTCATTCTTATGGTACCCTAAAAAGCCAATAGTTGCTTATACAAATCGTATAATACTATGGGAATATAGTTGTCTGGCTTCTCAGATTTGGAATCATATTCCATTGCTGCAAATTTTAACTCTATACTAATCAATGGAAAACATTCAGAAACAGATTATATTAAATAATTATAAGTATATTAAATATGATAAATTAGGAGTATATAACAATCCTTTCATTTGCTTTCATTTAAAGCTTACTTTAGAAGGAAATTTATTTCAATCTTTATACTCTACATATATGAAATCAATTCGAAAAACTGTCAAGAAATATGTTTTTATACCTTGTTAATTTTAAAATGGAAATGTTTGTGATTTCCCATTGCATACACTACTAGACTTATGGAAACCCAGAACAAATTTAAAATGAATTTGTTAAAAAAATGGATTAGTATCATGGTCTAATTGCTTTGAAAAAGGAAAAAAAAACTAAGCCACCAGTATGTTTAATGAATGAGTTGAATTAATCTGTTAATCAGTTAATATTATCCATCTATAAGAAATTAAATAAATGTTTAGGTAAGAAGAGTGAAGGGGGACATAACACTATTCCCCCATTATACAAGTATATGAGTGCTATCACTAAAGGTAAATTGACCTACAAAGAAAGCTTGTCCAAGTTATATAAGTTAATCATAAATAATAACTTTGATTCAATATTCTGGAGCTTTTTAGATAGTAGTGGATTGAGTGACTCAGTTGATAATAAGAATAAAACTTTGTTACTTAAGTCAGTTAATCAAACATCTTCAAGTGTATCCTGGAAAGTATTTCTGTAGAAATGTGTACATGTTTGTTAGCCCTTATAAAATTTCTAAGTTTAGCAAAATGACATCTTCAGTTTCTTGGAGATGCAGTAAATATGTAAAATCTAATTAGGCACATATGTTTATGGACTGTGAAAAAATAAACATATATTGGGAAGAGATAAGTATTTTTAAAGGTTTATAGCCTGTTAATTGTTCTTTAACTAGAGCAACAATACTAATGAATGTACTATACATATCAGAAACAGAAAGCTATAATTCAAAGTGGAAAGGGATGATGACAAAATAGGGGGAAGCTCAAGAAACAAAGATAGGCTAGGATTTTGGATGCATATCCCTAACAAGAATAACAACAAACATACAGAGTATTATCTTCATAAAGTGGCACAAAGTATTCAAAGAACTAAGCCAACATGAGAATGGAGAAAAGGGATTCTGCCAAGAGGGATGACTGCAATTAGGAATACAGACAATAGGCAAGAGGGTGCTAGAATTTATTGGAGAAAAGTGGCAAAGGAACCAATGTATTGGGAGCAAATAATTTGAGAAGGAAAGATAATAGAATGGGAATAGGCCAATAATTTATTTGGACTGCAGGCTAGAGATTGTTTTAATTATCAAAGACTGATATCAGAGTATAGGTAAAGAGAAAGCAAGAGGGTGTCCTAAGCAAAAATATCAGCACTGGTATAATTTTTAGTAGAAAAGGAAGAAGTCTTCAGAGTCAAGTGCCGCAACAAGGCTTTATTTACAATAACACACACTGAGCGCTTTCATCCACCAAATTGCAACAGACTGAATGTTTATACCTGTAGGTGGCAGCTTCAAATAATTAATGACATCATCACTTAATTCAATGTTCAAACCTTTTCTATCACAAACAAGTGTCAACTTTTAAAATCTTTTAAAACAAGTCAAAACAACATAAACAAATATTTTCATTTAAAATAATGTGTTTTCAGTTCACAGTTAATAACATGATGTAACTATACAACCTCTCTAAAGCAAATTACTTTTGTCTTTCAACTGTTTAAGCATTGTGAACAGAAAAAATGTTTTCAGGCCATTGGTGACTGTTCATTCAAAATAGTAAGATGCCTTCAATCTAAGTAATCTGGAGATGGTAATACAGTCATTAAGTCCTGGGGTTGAGTGGCATTGGTTTTAAGTTTCCACTTCAATTCTAGGAATTTGAGGTAGTCGTCCACAAGACCAGCTCATTTCCCTAGTCATGCCTGGTCAATAACACTGAATTTAAATGTATGTCCCGGGTTTCCTTTGACATGTTTGGCCAAAGCATTATGTTTATCCCCCTTTCTAATGTTGCATTGATGCTTGTAGACTCTCTGCCTGAAGGTTCTATTAGTTTTCCCAATATAGAATGCAGAGCAATAAGAGCAGAGAGATAAACAAATCACTCCCCTACTGTTACACGTAAATCTATTTTGGAAATAAATCTTTCCAAAACCAGGCGATGTGACAAAGGGCCCTCTCATCATGAACCTACAATAATTACAGCTCCCACATCTAGCCATCTTTCCCATTTGTTTGGTGAAATTCAGTCCTTCCAATAACACCTTAAAGCAAGGGGCGTTTTTATAGACCACCTTGGGTTTTGGTCCTACTAACTGATGGTGTTCACTATCAGCAGTAAAATAGACTAGCTTCTTTCTACTATTTCTTTCAGGCCATCATATTGGTTGGTAAAGGGCAGTACTAACCCACGCTCAAAGCCCCCCAATACACCCAAATCACTACTTTCTCTGTTTCCAACCATGGGATTGGTCCCTTGCCCCTTCCCTAGAAGTGGAAAAATTTGTCCTGATGTCCTTTTCCTGGTTACCTCTTTGAGAATGTTATTCAAAACCCCCTAACAGTTTGAGTTGTAACAAAACTTCCTCAATTTTGATGTTTGATGAGGGTATGAATGTCAGGCTCCTTTCAAGTAGGTTGGCCCAGGTTGTGTTCACCTCCAAACTACTGTAATTAAAAATTCTAAAATCGCCAAGGTCATTCGTGATGATCAAATTAGTATCTAGTTCCATTGCCTGTTCTGATTCCCCTTTCTTGGGCCATTAGACCATGCTTCACCCCTCTGTCTCCCCCTCCCCCAATGGTATGTTGTCATATACTCCCCATATTCCACTGTCATCCCTTGTTTCATATTGTTCTGCTCCCTGTCCCTCAATCTCTGAGAGTGTTTCAGTGGGCGGGTCCCTAAAGGGCTGTCTTGTTCACTAAAACTGATGTTCTGTTCATCAAACTGTACATTAACTTTGTTGAATACTGTTTGACTATTGACAATGTTAGAATTTCTGTTCCCTGTAATAGGGTGTGGTGGATATGCAGTCCCCTTTTGATACTCTAAACAGTCCCTTTCAAGTTTCTTCATTTTTTTACTTTTAAGCATGCCAACATTAGTTTCAATTTTCTTCAAAATATCATCTGCCTGTCTACTTTCAAAAAGCAAGTCACTTTTGATATTTTCATTAACAGTCTCAATATTACACAAGATACTATCCACACTCAATCTCCAGCACATTCAATCCACCACTTCACCCCACATTGCTTATGTTTGAAAAACTATGTGAATTTAATTTTAGGGAATTTATAAGAAACCAAAGGGTTAACATAGGAGAAAGAAATTTAAGTGAAACAAAATCCACCCTCCTCAAGAAAATTATCAAAAACAAACAAGTTATAGTAATGAAACCTGATAAATGGGTGGGCTGGTAATCATGGATAGAAATGAATATATTAACAAGATGTTTAATCTCTTACATTCAGACACTTACAATGACGCCTCAATCAATGAGGTGAATATTGCATATTGAAAAATAGACTTAGCTGTAGAAGAAATGTGTTTGAACAACCAGATCACTAAACAGGACCATACATATTTACACATGGAAAATCCAAAGTTACCTACGATTTTTGGAATTCCAAAAGTCCATAAGTCCTTACAAGATCCCCCCTTGCATCCCATTGTTGATGCTTAAGCTTCTAAGACTTTCAGTATAGCCAAGTTCAGCGACTTTTACACCTAAAGGGTACTGGACGTGAACCCGGTCTTACTTAAAGACTTGTGGGATTTTTTAACTAGGGTCACCGATGATTTATAACAGGAAGAACTAACATTTGTAACTATAGAAGTTCAGTACATTTTCTCAGTTATACCCCATGAGACTGGATTAGAATGGTTTCATGAATATTGTAGAACCAACACAAATTTAGAAAACAATAGGGTAGACATTCTTAGAGACTTTATGGACATAGTATTAACTAACAATTATTTAAGATTTGAGGGGCAGATTTTCATGGGTGTGGCCATGGGGGCAGCTTGTGCCCCCATTTTTGCCAATACAGTCTTGTCACAATGGGAAAATACCTAGGTGGTTAATTCTGAATTTAAAGATTGCTGGATTTTTTATGGCTGCTTTTTGGATGACATGATCATATTTTGGGTTGGCAATGAGTCAAAATTCTATGAATCTTTTGACTATTTACATTCTACTATCAATTTTCTTACTTTAACTATGGATGGTATTGGGGGACATGGTGCATTTTCTTGACGTTACCCTTAAAAAGAATGTTTTGAAGAAAGGATTTGACTCTAACATTTATCAAAAGCCCAGTTATTCCAACTCTTATTTACATTTTGACAGCATGCACCCTACTCACCAAAATAAATCAGTAGTCAAAGGACAGTGTGTCAGGATTGCCAGAATGGTGTCCAGGGACAATGATTTTCAGGTAGAAATGTCTACCCTGAAATCTATGTTCCAAAGAAGAGGATACCAGAGGGGTTTTTGAATAACATTTTCAGAGAGGGAACCAGGAAAAGGACATCGGGACAATTTTTTCCACTTTTAGAGAAGGGGCAAGGGACCAATCCCATGGTTGGAAACAGAGAAAGTAGTGATTTGGGTGTATTGTGGGGCTTTGAGCATGGGTTGTACTGCCCTTTACCAACCAATTTGATGGCCTGAAACAAACAGTAGAAAGAAGCTGGTCTATTTTTACTGCCTTGGCCAAACATGTCAAAGGAAACCCAAGACCTACATTTAAATTCAGTGTTATTGACCATGCACAAATAGGGGAACAAGGTGGTCCTGTGGATGACTACCTCGAATTCCTAGAATTGAAGTGGCAAGTCAAAACCAATGCCACTCAACCCCCAGGACTTAATGACTGTGTTTCCATCTCCAGCTTACTTAGACGGAAGGCATCTTACTAT
Source organism: Protopterus annectens (assembly GCF_019279795.1). Lineage (NCBI taxonomy): Eukaryota > Metazoa > Chordata > Ceratodontiformes > Protopteridae > Protopterus > Protopterus annectens. The sequence continues at coordinate 883,334,749 of NC_056741.1, forward strand.
TTTGAATGAACAGTCACTAATGGCCTGAAAACATTTCTTCTGTTCATAATGCTTAAGACAAAGTAATTTGATGTAGAAAGGTTTTATAGTTACATCATGTTATTAATTTTGAACTGCCAACACATTATTTTAAATTAAAATGTTTGTTTATGTTGTCTTGACTAGTTTTAAAAGGTTTTAAAAGTTGACACTTGTTTGTGGTAGAGAAGGGTTGAATAGTGAATTAGGTGATGATGTCATTAATTATTTGAGGCTGCCACCTACAGGTATAAAAAAATCAGTCTGTTGCAATTTATATTGTTCTGAAGAAGTCCTATTACCTGTGGATGAAAGCACTCAACATGTGTTATCGTAAATAAAGCCTTTTTGTGGCACTTGACTCCAAAGATTTCTTTCTTTTCTTTTTTATTACTGGTTGGTGATTGTGGTTTTAATAGTTTTAGTAGAATCTGGAACATAAGCTGAGTTAAAAAAGGGATGATTCATAGGACATAAAATATTGCATGATAACTGCAAGAATCAATTAGAGAAGGTTAGAAAGGATTGGGAAGAGAGATTGAATAAGCGATTCTCAAAGCAACAATAGAGGGTATATGTATGTCTCCCAAATATGCAACAAAGTCTAGAAGATTTAGGATCTTATAGGTTCATAGTTTCATAGGTAGGTACTAGGCTATTAGCCAAAAAGGTACCCTGGCTTTCGCCACCCAAGAAAATTATTTTCCTGTGCCCCTGTCGAGCAGAGCCACAGAAGTGATCCCTGGGGTGAATTTCCTATTTCCCATTCAATCATCAAGATTTTTCTTGAAGAGTGCTAATGAGGAGCTCTGTTTGACATAGATAGGTAGTCTGTTCCAGAGTATGGGAAGTCTCTGGGACAGGAATCTATCCCTCCAGCATATTCTGTTTATTGTGGTGACAAGGTTTTGGTCCCTAGAGCATGTAGCTCGGAGGGATTGGGATTTCTTTAAGTGGAACATGTCCAACAGCTCTGGGTTTGACATAGTTTTGTATGTTAGGCAGAGATCGCCTCTGAGTAGGCAATATGCGATGGAGTAAAGCTGGAGTTTTTTGAGACGGTCTGTGTAGGGCATCTGTTTGAGGCCAATAATCCTCTTTGTGAGGTATTTCTGTGGCCTTTCCAGTTGTTGTAGATGTCGTGTGAGGTACATACCAAAAGGGCGGTGTACTCTATAATGGGTCTAATGAGTGATGAGTAGAGGGGAACAATGACCTCTTTTTTTCTGGATGAGAAACCTTTTGTGATGAGGTGAGCCATGTAGAAGGATTTCCTGACCACTGTGGTGATGTGATTATCAAAGGAAAGACTACTGTCCACCTGTGTCCCAAGGTCTCTTATCACACTTTCAGCATTAAGTAGATTACCACTTATGTGGTAGTTCATGGGTACAGAGTTTTTACCAAAGGGGATGACAATACACTTTTTGGCATTGAGCTTCAGGCCATGGCTTTGACACCAGACATCTGTCTCAGTGAGGCCCTTTTGTAGTATGTCCACATCATTAGGAGTTTCAATTATGGCTCCTAGTTTGCAGTCATCTGCAAACTTTGTTAGCCAAAGACCTTCTGTGTTAGCCTGTACTTCAGAGAAGTAGATACCAAACAGGAGAGGACCCAGGACTGAACCCTGTGGTACTCCACTTGTCACTGGTCTGAAGTCAAATTTGGAGTCTGCTACTTTCACAGTGTGGGTTCTGTCCATGAGCCAGTTGGCAACCCATCTTGTGACATAGGGATTTATACATAGTTTAGTGAGCTTATCTATAATTCCAGAGTGGGGGATGGTGTTGAAAGCCTTGGCGAGATCTAGATAAGCTGTGTGAACCACCTTACCCTCATCTATGGCTTTAGTGACTGCTTCAAAGAAGTCAAGCAGGTTTAGGAGATATGATATGCCTTTTACAAACCCGAACTGGGTAGGGTCCAGAGTTTGGAGATTACCTTGGAAGGGCTTACATAAGTATATTTATACCCCAACATGACTCCAAAGAATTTTCCTCGTGTATATGGCGAATGTTGGAGGTGTGATAGGGAAGAAAGAGGTAATTGGGAACGTATTTTCTTGGAGTGTAATGAGCTGGCAGACTTTAAAAATGTCCTGCAGACTACTCTATCAGAAATGCTGTGAAAGCAAATTGGTACAAGTAAGGAAATTATATATTTTTTTGAGCTTTGGTACAAAATCAGAATTGTCTAGACATAGTAAGGCCTTGCTGAGTCTAATTATGGTGACTGCCAAAAAAACACTTACTAGAAAATGGAAATCAAAGTCTAAACCAACTGTACTAGAATTAGTAAATATAGTAACAGAGGTGAAACAACTGGAAATGAGATATTTAGATAAGGGGAGGAGCAAATTACACAGAAAAAAAGGGAATTGTGGAAACAATGCATACAGAATAACCTTTTAGAGGAGAAATGGGGTTTAAAAGATTGCAGGATTTCAATGAGTTATGCAATGTTCAACTGACAATGACTGGATAGATTATAAGCGATATATAATGTTTGCAACTAAATATATGTAAATGGGTTTATTTTCAATTATATAAATATATGATTGCCTATGTAATAAGTGATAATTTAATAAAGATGTTTCCTGTAAAAATACTAATGAATGCCCCATTTCCTTTATCTGTAAAAATCAAATGAAAAATGTTTTGGAGTCTTTTGGTAGTAGGTGGAAAAATTATTACAAAGCACTGGAAATCAAATTTAGTTCCTACAGTCAAAGAATTTTTGAATTTAACAGCAGTGCTTTGTAAAACTGAACAAGAAGTTATTAGAATGAGATCTTTAATTTATACTAAGACTTTTAATTGTTGGGATAGCCTTGAAATGTTGCTATTGAAATACCAAGACTCTTAATTTGTTAATTGTATAAGATTATCCTGAAGATTCAATGTATTTCTAACATTGTTTTTATTTAACAGTATATGATATTGAATGTCTCCCCTTATGCGTATATATATATATATATATATATATATATATATATATATATATATATATTAAATCAACAAAGTGTTTCTTTAAAAATGGAGACAGTGGAGTGTTTATGGAAAATGATTATTCACTTTACACCAGGCAGAAGTGAAGTCAATTAATCCCAGCAATCAGGGAATGTCAGGAACCAGGTGTGAGACTCAGTCTGTTGTATTCACCTATCTTTAGAATATTTTTTCCTGCAGGATCAAAGTCATTTTTTGATGCAGAACAGGCTAAAGAGGAAATGCAAAAGTTAGCCATCAAATAGAAAGGAATGCTGCTTTGCATTCTTCTGATAATAAAGCTCATATTGAGATTTTGCCAGTGAAACCTTTTTCAATATTCCAAAGTAAAATGTTTGAGAGAGGAAAAAAGGACAGGAGTTGACTAGAAGAATCATAAGTTCCTTGGACACAAACCTGAGTCAGAGGTTGGGGGATGGAGATGAACAGAAAGACCAGCAACACTGAAATTAGTGAATAAATGTGAGATTATAAAGCATCAATCACATTTGTGAAATATAGCTTTGCTAGAGAAAGGGGAAAGACTGGAGTTTTTTTGACTTTGTTAAACTTGCAGGAGCCTGAAAAGTGTATACGCCACTGCATGCCATTAATGTTTGGAAGGACACTAAGGGGAAGGGAGAAAAGAAAAAAGTAACTGTCAGTAAAATAATTTTTGTTCTTAACAGTACTTAAATAAAACATATCATGATATAAATGACATGTTATATAGTAAAGCATTTTCAATTATTTCTGTATGTGATAACGATACTAAAGTAAACAAGTTCCTTTATTTCTTCCTTTTTCGTTTTAAGAAATGTAGGCACCAAAATGTAAAAAGAGAAGAAAAGCTGTACAAAAAGCATGTTTAAGTTACTATGGTGGAATCTTGGGTTGTTGAGGTGGGGAGTGGGGTGTAAAAATTCACAGATCACAATATATGTAGAGTTATTGTGTTTTCTTTTACTTTTGCATAGGTGAATGTTAAGATTAAGGCCCTTGGCTTAATCTAATAACAAGTTTTTTGTAAAGAAGTAAATAAGAGAACAATGGATGTAATGAAAAGTTTTCTTTTAGCAAACAAATGTTCAGTTTGAGAAGTCTGTAGCTGAGGGCAGGTATATATTTTGTTCTTAGGTTTCCGTGGAGACAAACTGCAATAAAAGCCAGCACACTTTTTTAAGGTTGAAAAGTTAATGTTTTCTGAAAATAATATAAGCTGTTTTTCACATCTGGGAAAGGAATATAGATAAGACAAGAACAGACAGCAATTAGTACGACACTTTGACAGTGCCTGTCACACATCCCCTGCATTGTCAAAGTGCCATACGGCACTTTTCAAGTGCTTTCAGTGTCCACGGACACTGAAAGCAGCTATGTACATAGGAAGCAATGCAGGGGGTGTGTGACAAGTACTGTCACACACCCCCTGCATTGTGAAAGTGCCATACCACTCAACTGTACAGGTTTTTGCAGAATGTCCAGATGTCTGCAGTGCCTCATATTTTTGGTGTGTTCCTGCAAATATCTGTCCCTACCTGGCAAATAGCAGAGGATTGGAGTCATTAAATAATGACAAACATATGAGTTTAAGACTCCACATCCTTTGGAAAAATCATACTAATGCATAACCTATTATTCTATCAACTTTCTAAGTTTGTCAGAGCAATATTTAAAATCTGTTCCTATTTCTCCCTGTGCAATTGCCCTTACTGTGACTGATAAGAAGTATTGATACATGTAAATAAAGTGGTTTTATTAATTTCCTTTTTTTTCCATTCTGAGGTATGTTTAAGCATAGTTGAGTGGGTTTGCACATTAGGACCCTCTGCTCAGCATTGCTTAAACATTTTTAGCAGCTAAATAAAAATGTATAGCTAAAATCTCATGATGAGATAGTGAGTTTTTTATGCTAAATATTGCAGTAAGTGATATTTGTCACCCAGGGTAATGTAGCTGGTCGAAAATGAAAGTGTGAGTGCATATAACATGTGAAATCACTCATGTATACACAAGTGTCCTATACAGTATAGTCATACCCCAAAGTAATGTAATGAAAGCACGTAGGGGATGTCATGTAAAGTAAATCATATACACTTAATAATATGTTAATAGTGATGAAGTAATCTACAATCCTGATATTGTTTTTTAAATGAAAACTGAGTAATGCTAAGTAGTGCTCAGCTATGCTTAGCTGGTTTAAGCATTGCTTAGACATAAATTGTAGCAGCAGTTAGCTCAGCTAAGTGTATTTTCGCACTGTTAAGTAGTGTTCAGTATTTACCCTTTTAAGCACTGTTCAACTCATGTTAGTAGATTTGCGCACCACTTAGCTGAGCTTAGAATTTTCAAAATTGTCCAATGATAGCAAAGGGCAGGAATATGGCCTTATTTAAACCATGCAGGTGGCAATGCAGCCAGAAGCTGTTGTAGTTTGATCTGTGCAGGAACTATGTCAGGTGTTGGAGAGGGCTTGCGCTTTCAGGCACAGTGCTGGGACATTTTGGAGTCCAGGGTCATGGCTGGGCTTCTCATATCAAACCATGATGACAGACTGCTGCAGGGCCAATACCAGGGCTCACAGTATAAAGCAGAGGCCTGGGATTGTCTGGCACATGACCTCACCAGTGCCACTGGTATCCCCCAAACTGGTGAGCATGTACAGCATCACTGTGGAAGGGGGTGCTCTTGGCCCAATGGATCCAATATGCTCAGGACAACCATGATCCAGCAGTTTGTATGTATTCACAGATATAGGTGTACCAGATTCTGGCCTGAGTAGGTGATAGACAGGTATGCATAATCTTTGTTTCTCACCCCTATGGCTGCAGCGGAGAGGGCTAGTAACATTGAAGCTCGTGCAGACAGACTGACATGGATGCATCGACAGGCTGGTGAGTACAGATCTATCTTGCAGTATATAGTGGCATAAAGCAGAAGGAGTACATTGTTTACTGCCAGTAGGTATAGTGAGTACTGTGTCTAATGAATAAATGATGTTTGTCACACTAATATTGATACACAGGATATCCATTAATAAAAGTGTCATTTCACTGTAATAAAGATGTATACCACAAACTGTTGTGTTTACTCTGGTATGTTGTTGTAGAAATAGAATGTGTATAGGTTCTTCACAGCAAATATGGCATTGACAGCATGAAGTGACTGAGGCTGTTCTGAGAACCAGCTAGTATGCAAAACAGTAGAATGTGGAGCTGTAAAACTGGATATAAAGGAAATATGAAATATTGTATGTACTAAGTTCTGAACCCTGAATAGTAATGTCTGCTGTATTATACTCTGTCCCCTGCAGCATTGCATTATTGTGTTAACCTTTGCTTTCCATTACATTCTTGTGTTAACCTTTGCTTTCCCGATTGTATTATTTCAAAGGATTAATACACAGTACAATAACTATCTGCCATGCATAAATGTCAGGATTACAAGGTCAGACTGCCTAACCCATAGAGTATTAAGCAGAAATCACTCAAACAAGAGAGATCAGTTTCACAGTAGCTCAGTGTGAATGAAAATAGCCCTGTTGTTCATTTTAGCACACCCAGACATGGTTTGAATCCAGGGAGTGGTACTGAGATGTGTGCATATATACACTAAATAAATCCTGAATATCTGTAGAAACAGTCAAAGTGTTAACATATATTTTCTCCACATTTTTTACAGGTAAAGAAATCTGTGTAGTAGCTGTATGAAGGGTATACTAATGCACAGTGTACAACTGTTCCACTGTCCAAACCCATATGTCTGCAAATGACAGCAGGATAGGTACATACACCATGCACTCTCCCCAATACATGTCCCTCAAGTATCACACTGTCATGGCTAGTGGTCACTGCTGCCAATAACTTTGGACAGACAGGAATCCAGGGAAGTATGCCAGTAGCAGACTCACACAACATTAGTGCATGGTACCCCTTCTCTGTCAAGTATGTAACCCTGACATGTACAAGCCCCCTCCAGTAATGTAGCCATTGTTTTCCCAGTCTGCCCCATACCATTACAGGTCAACAGTCTAATAGGTATGTATGTGCTGCAGAAGCTATGGGCCATAGGTAGATGTAAAGTGAGGGCAGACCTGTAGAGTATTGAGTAGTACAGTTGTGAAAAATAAATGCCTATACAGTTGTTAATGGATTTTTTTTCAATCCCCCACCCCTCATCTGCATGAATAATTTTTATTCATATACTACGGGTATGTTGCTCTCAAAACCTATTGTTCATATATTTAATTGGCTGCATATTAATATTCCTTGTTCAAATACTATTATTGGTGGCCTGTTGCCGTCAATGTAACTTGCATGCTGTTAAAATGCTTACTGTTCTTCCATTTATGCATGTGTTCTGTTTGCTATGCAATTGCTTCAAAACTGTTGGTTTGGGTTCATTGAAACACCCATGCATGCTGTTATAACTAATTTTGAAATGTTTTGTTCATGACTAACTAATACATCTTGGCTAACCTCAACACAATAGCACATTTGGGAAGGCAGATTCAGGTGGATCCACCTGTCTCACCTCATCTGGCCATGGCAATGGTCCCCAGCATGTCTGGGACCCAACCTGGAACTTCCTTATCTGCTGGTCCTGCACCACTTTCAGGTGGAACCACCTCAGGGGATGGGGGCCCACCCCCCGGGGACGGGTGCAGAGAGGAGCCTGTCACCTGCCACAAGTTCTGGGGTATGGTGCACAGCATCATCTGCTCTGAGTTGGATGGATGACTGTGCCAGATGGAGGGCTACCTGGTGCAGCTGGAGGGACAGGCTGACCCTGTTGTCCAGCCCCAGCACAGTCACCTCTGATCATGGGTGGGGACCTCAGTCCGACTGTATCCATTTGGGGGCTGATGGGCCTCTGATTCCCAACCACCCTCCCTGTCCAAGGTATTTACCCCCTCATGTGTCATATACCACCCCGTCTGCTGTCTTGGGTGTCTTGTCTGTCTGTGCATGCAACCTATCCTACCCAACCTACCTCCCCAAACATACCTACAGCCCGGCCCCAACATCCCACTCTCACCTTAATAAAAAAAGGGCATCTGTCACACAAAAGAATCATTGCCCCATACATACCTCTACATTTCAACCCTATGTCCAGTGACATAAATCAATCAACACTGAAATTACTCTACAAATGTATGTTGCCAGCACCTATCCCTGTGGGGTGTGAGGCTGTAAATTCCAAATTTTCCACATCAGTCACAGCTGTTGCTGCAACAGAAATGTAGAGCTTTGATTCTTTCATACACATTCTGCACATCCCTAGCTGGTTTTCCTAATGTTTTACCCCCTGCTTGCCCCCATTTTACCACTTTCCTATCAAAATTAGTGTGGGTGTAAGTGGGAATGAGTGCTGCTAAGTGAAGCTAAGAGGACTTAACCATCTCTTAGCATCGCTTAGCTTCACACAAAAATGCACAAACCTGCTTACAACTGCTTAATTGTGCTTTAATCACTGTCTCCATCAGCTCTTGTTCTGCCCAGCAACAAACTAATCAGCCCTGACAAGTCTTGAACCCAGGACACCGTGCATTACAATCACAGCAACATACCACTATACCATCAGAGCTGTGAGGATTTGTAATGCTTTTACAAGCATATCATACATTATGGTCATTTAACATTAATGAAAAAAAGTCATCACTACCAAATCTTGGACCCAGGATGCTGTGCACTACAATCACAGCAATGTACCTCTACATCATCTGAGCTTTTAGAATTTGTAATGCTTTTACAAGCATATCATGCACAACAGTCATTTAACATAAGGGAAAATACATATCCATAGTATTGTGATATTTATATATATATATATATATATATATATATATATATATATATATATATATTTATATACACATATATATGTATACATAAGTACATATATATAAATATATAATTATATATACAGATATATGATTTTATATATATATATATATATATATATATATCATATACATATACATATATACATACACACACACACACACACACACACACACACACACACACACACACATATATATATATATATATATATATATATATATATATATATATATATATACTCAACCTCTTATTGCAAGACATCTGCAAAAAGCTTGACCGAGTGGGGGGATAAGGGGCAAACAATAGTGACATATTTGAAATATGGCTGTTATACCCATAGAAGTCTGCTAGAGTAGCATGGTTTGTTTTAACATATATTTAATGATAGATTCCAGGTCTGAAACACATATGATTATCATCATTTACTGATGTCAATGCTCACATCATCCCAGTGATTTGTCAGAAACCCACAACTGTTATGGGGAACAGACCAAATGCATCAGCCACGCATGTGGACAGTGCATAGACATCTGGACAGTGGAGAGGTATGACTGCAATCATGTAACAGAAGAGAAAAAAAACTGAGAGCTGCCAACCATTTCACCTAGCACCTTCTGAACTGCAGTCAGACCAACACGAAACTACCATAAATCAGCTCTGGGGAATTGCCCATGCATTTGCAAATATATGCACATGCACTACAGGGATGTAACTGTAGGGAAAAGCAGACATCAGTGAGAAATTGTCCACCCACAACCATTTGCACCTCAGTCACAGTAACATACCAGTACCCCAACTGAACTCTAGAGTATAACGACTGTTTGAAAAAAACATATCCTGATTGCCAGTCACACACTACACCAACATATGCTGCCCCAAGTCACAGTCTACTGGGAATCTTGAGGTATTACAGGACATTTCTCAGACTGCCCCTACAAACATATACGCCTGACAGGCCACCACCAACTGTAGCAGCATGCACAGTCAGATAAAAAAAAGATCTATGACACTCACATCTGCCACTTTCCCTACTCAGCCCAACAAACATTTACACACTACACTGCTACACAGTCTTGATAGTCTAGTAACAATGGCCAGACATACATAACTCTCAACTGTACAGATTTCCACAAAATGTCCAGGGTGTGGGACCATATTTATGGCCACTGCCGCATACCACTTCTGGGAGTCTGCCAAGTCACTGGGATGATATCAGGAGTGAAGTCACTAAATCATGATATACCATACCACTAATCCTCTTACTGCAAGACATCTGGACAAAGCCTAACATACTTGGGGGACAGAGGGGTGGAAAAGAGGGACATATCTCACATAATCGTGTTACAAACTGAAGCAGTTGCTGGTGTTACAAGCTTTGTTGTAACATAACATCCCTGAAGGATATGATGTCTGAAACACAAATGGATGTCAACATTTACTGACTTCAGCACTCACATTATCCTACTGATTTCTCAAAAACAGAAATCGTCTGAGGAACAGACCAAACATAAGAGTTAAATCTCTGGGCATTCCGCAGACATCTGAACAGTTGAGAGGTATGTCAGAGACATATCACTGTCAGACTTCAAGTCACGCAGAAAATGCATGTCCAGACAAAGCCTGTTAATCTAGCAATCTTCTATGTGTATAACAGCGATACGTAGAATTTGTACCCAGTGCTGGACCTTTGTCCCCCATTTTGTTGGGCTGTCTCCACATTTCCTGTTCTGAGAGGTATTTCCACCTACCTTCTGTGAAGCTGTAGTGCCCACACCTCCATAATGTTCTCCTCACAGGCAAGGAAAAGGCAAGGCCCACATGAAGGACCTAATTATAGCACTGTGTTGCTATGGCACTGGCTAATGGAAAAACAACACAGCTGCTCTGGATGCAAGTAACAAGTTGGAGACACCAATTGATGCACAGGCCATCACCTGCTCATGAGCATTACCTACAAAAGGCAAGCTGCTGTCGATGCAAAACAGGTCTGAACCTGTCTATACAAAGACAGACTGTAACTACACAAACCTAAACATTTGCATTATTGTGAGGAAACTCTTCAGCACTATAACAGGTATATCAATCAATTAAGCAATGTAATGGAATGCGGCAGGGGGGATGCAATAATGTGAAATAGGAAGTTAAACACTAGGTCACAACAAGACTTACTGGACTCACATGTTGCTGTTCAGCACCTATGGCCATTCCTGCTGGCCATGTCTGCAGTGATATAGATCACAGCTCTGGCACCTGAGCCACCCCAGCAAAGGTCAGTTCATGTATGACCACTACTGGAGTGTCTGTTGTCCAATACTGACTATGACACTGCTAGGCCAGCTACTTGGGATGTTGTAAATATTCATATGTCACCTTTGAATGCTACCATGATGCATATGCTTGTCTTACAAATGTAAGAGACTTATATAGTGTATGTGTATAGTAAATAACTGGTGCAGAAGTGTGTGTTGAACTGTATGTTATATACTGAGCTCATACCTTTCAACTGCCCAGAGTGTTGCAGACTGACCACGTTTGCCTCAAATTTGTAGACAATGCCTCATACAGTTGTGTATTGTCTGGCAAATTACTGGCAACCCATTAAAGACTGAAGTCATGACATAACAGGATACATTTGAATGTCAGATGTCATATCTTGCAGAGTATTCCTATGAATGTGAAACTGCCTAAGTGTGTTACAGCAAGATTTATAACGTGTCACTATCTTCCAGCCTTTACCTACCATTGATGTGTGCCTTTGTGCAGATGTCTTACTATAACAAGAGCTAGGAGTCTTAGCATGAAACTCATGTCATTGCAAGTATACCTTGTCCTGGAGGATGCTGGCATTTGTGCAGTCACTGACACCTGGTCTGCAGCTGTGGAGAGCACACTAATCTTGCAGGGTTACTCATCCCACCATATGTTTAAACCCCAAATGGAGGACTGCAAAGCCACAAAAAGTGGAATTTTAAACATTATCATACACATACACACCTCCAGGCTGGCAAAACAGTATGATGCATGGGAGACACCCCACGTGCAGTTAACTGTTGACAGAACACCTACTCAAATCATAGCTAGCTACAGACCTCCAACCATGACTCTGGACACCCTCTACACCTATCTGGACTTGCTTGAATATGTCAAGATTCAACTGTCTACTCTGGTGTCTTTAACTACCCAACCATAGTGTGCATGACCTATTCTACCTGAACATGAATGCACAGAGATTCCTCAGCTTTGTCAATGGCAATGCAGTGGATCAGCTGGTCAACACTCCTACAACAGGTAGAAATATCCTCTACCTGGTCCTAACCAACATGAGTAGCTACTGTAGCACTCCTACAGTGTCATCCTCCTTGGTAAGATCTGACCACATAACCATCACTGTTGAGGTCACCATCTCTCCTGCCCCCCCCCCCCTTGTCAGGGTCAATCAAAAATAACTTTCCAAAACTGACTATAAATTCCCTTAGAGCAGGTAGAAGTAGCTTTACAGCCACTGTTCCATCAGTTGGAAATAGCAGTAGTGTCCAAGCCTACACCACAATACTATGTGAGCACCTACATAACTGTAAAGTAAGGTAAACCTCTGTGGTGGACAGCAGCAATACACAAATACCATAACAGGTGGAAATAATTGCTGGACAGTGCCAAAAAGGAGCATGTGCCTAATTGGAAGCAATGTCACCTTGGTCTGAACAAGCAAATAAGGTCACAGGTGAATTACCCTAAGGCTATTTTTGAGTCCAAAGTGGACACATCCACCAAGGCCAATCACTAGGCCTTCCACACATATGTCTGCAATCCCAGAGGCAGCACCCAAATCTGCTCTGTAGTGGTGGTCAATAACACCACATACACATACAGCATAGATATAGCTGACCTGCTGCAGATAGGTTAAGTGTAAACATCACTCCCCCTGTCTCCCCATTGGTACACATGGCCATTCACAGCACCTCCCCACCTACCCTCATCATCAGGAAGCAGGCCCATAATGCACTCTCAAAGGCAACACACAGAACTCTCCGTACGCCTGATAATATCCCTCGCTGCATCCTACATGAACTCAGGCATGAGTTCTCAGCTCCATTACACACTGTAGTCAACCAAAGCCTGAGCACCAGTGTCATCCCATCTGCACAGAGGACAGCCACTGTCATTCCTATACACAAAGGTGGAGCAGTCCACTGACCCAGCCAATCATATGCACATCAGCCTAACTAGCCTAATCTGCAAGGGCATGGAAGGCAATATCAAGGACCTTATAAACAGGGATATCGGCAACCTCAAAATGCTTGAGCCCACACAGCGTGGTATTGTCAAAGGGAGATCAGGCCAGTTAAACCTGGTTGACTTCTCTGAAGCGGTCAACAAAAACAAGGATGAGGAGAGGATAGTGCACACTGCCTACCTTCACCTAGCCCAAATCTGTCACAATAATCCCTAGGTGGCCATGATACATAAGCCTACACAACTAGGCATCAACCTGTATGTTACCAGATGGGTAGCTAACTGGCTCAATGATAGTACCCAGTTGGTCAAAGTAGTGGAAGCCACCTCTAGTAGTAGACACTTACAGAGCGGTGTACCCCAAGGATCAGTCTGAGGGCCTCTACTGTTTGAGATATATATTTCTGAGGTACAAGACAAAACCAGTGGTCTGTGCCTGACCAGGTTTACAGATGATTGCAAGTTGGCCACTGTCTGACATTTCCCTACTGATGTGACCATCCTCCAAGAGGCCATTACCCAAATTAATGACTGGTGCAAGAAACATTGCCTCAAACCGAATGCCAGGAGATGCATCATTTTCCCTGTTGTGGTAGATGTCATCCACACTAATTATGACAGTAATAGCAATGTACTGAGCATGCAATCAGGTGTGAGGCAACTTGTGCACCAAGGTTGGTAGCAACCTGACAGTTCCCCACCATGTGTGCACCATTGTATGGAAGGCTGTCTACAGGGCCCACCTCACAAATAGAGGTATGTCATCCAGGAGCCAGGAGGCCACAACATCCCTGTACTTCACCCTTATCAGATGGATTACCGAATGCAATGGCTGCTTTGGCATGTACCCTGCCAAGCAAATGCAGCAGTTGCAGAGACCACAGAGGTTCCTGACCAAGCAAATCCAGAGTCTGCAACACCTATCCTATACAGATAGGCTGAAAGACCTGTCCCTGTACTCAGTCTCATACAGACTAATCATAGGTGACCTGTGTATGGCATACAAGGACATTTCCAAACCAGCCTTGATGGTGTTTCTGCATATCGATAAGACAAACTCCACTCATGAAAGATGTACACAAGGCCCTCACTTGGTCTGTGACGTGTATGGTACTTGTTGGCGGGATAGTGTAGTGTCCCACACAATACATTATCTGTAAAATACACTCCCTCCCAATGTCTAGCAGAGTATGTGTATAGCTCTCTTGAAGAAGAGCTGGATGACTGCATGAAAAATGGAAAAGACACCCTGGGATCCAGCACGTGTGTCCCAGCTGGACAGGGAAAACAGGTGCTGGCTTTGAAAGGACATGAGCAAAAGTATGGGTTAGGCTTATGAGGGCATCAGGACCAATAGCCTGGTATCATCTTGTGAACCTATGCACCTAGTACTTTACATGTTTCCTGTATGTATTACAGACTGTCCTGCAATGTTGTCTGAAATGAATCCCTGTGAGTCTGACCTGTGTATGTACTGTAGTGATAGAGTATTCTCTTGTTCTTTCATCAGTTATTATCGCATATCATTAAACCTTGTCATTGTGTCTGGTCTGTATAGCAGTAAGTCAGCTATTACAGTACTTGCATATGCACTTGGTGACACTGTATAGCTCACTCCAATAGCCTTGGTCTTGGTCACACATACAATTCTGCTAATAGGCCCATCATGCAGTAGGATTTGTCACCCTTTATTGAGGGCCTTACAGTAGCTGTGGAAGAGATGGATTGTGGCAGGCAGAACTACCATAAGGTCTGGCCTGAAGGGCCCATAGGTGGCAAAGCTGTGCCAGACTTTACCAGAAGAGAGAGAGAGGGAGTGTGTGTGTGTGTGTGTGTGTGTGTGTGTGTGTGTGTGTGTGTGTGTGTGTGTGTGTGTGTGTGTGTGTGTGTGTGTGTGTGTGTGTGTGTGTGTGTGTGTATCAGCAAACATAATACTGCAAGGTATTAATTTATATATGTTGTCTTACCCTCACAGGAGGCACAACATTCATCATCTATGCAATTTGTTGATTGTTTACTAAGGTATTATGACAGGACTATTCAGAGCCAACTTACAGAGATTGAAAATTTGTGTGGGGAGGTAGAAAAATTTAAATCTGAAGTGGTATATTCACAACAAGTATCAGACCTGGCTAAGGACCTCTCATTATTGGAAAAACAACTTACAAAAAGGAAGATTAATAAGTTTAATCATGATTTGATGGACTATGAAAAAGGGAAACCTTTTGTAAATCAAAAATCAGTTAGATTCCAGGATTTTAGATCTAGTAATAGTTATAATCATAAGAAAAGACCAAGGTCCATCTTAAGACAACATAAATCAATGTCTGATACCACATCAGAGGAGGAAGCTTCTTCCTTAACGGATGGGGAAGGTTCCCTACGCCAAGTGTCCCCAGCAGCGAAACAGCCCCCTTTAGCGCTAGGGGTAGGAGGCGGGGGGGTAAGAAGCATAAGAACAGATTCCGGCAACATAACTTTGCAGTCCCTGTTACAACAAATGGTGACATAAATGATAATATACATAACATTTCCTCTTTGAACTTTCTCCAACACATATAAAACTGCTGAATAAAGGGCTTTCTTTTGTACCCTCATTTTCGGTTTCAGAAACTCAGTTATTGCAAGATGTTGATGAATTCTGCAGAATACTTAATTTGAAAATCTTTTTTGCAGATCAGGAATATACTCAAAGATCTTCTGATTTCAAGTTTAGGAAATCTAATTTGGTCCCTCCCATGAACAAACATGTGTCCATTTTCAGAGAGTGTGTAATGAAGGAGTTACATTTCTCCAATTTGTATGGTCTTACCGAAAATAATTTAACATCTTTAGAAAGACAAGCTTTGGTTGAGCTTAGCACCAATCATGACATAGTTATAACTATGGTGGATAAAGGAGGAGCAGTTGTGGTTTTGGATTATTCATTATATAATCAGGAAGTTCTACGACAGTTGGCAGATTCTAGTTTTTATATGGCACTGAATGTGGATCCGACTCTTTCCTTTAAGAGAGACATTGATGATTTTTTGGATTTATCAGTGCAACAGGGTATCATTACGACACAGGTGGGTGGGCAACTGAAGGTGGATGAGCCCAGTTCTCAGTATCTGTACATTTTACCTAAAATACACAAAGACCCATTGTATCCCCCTGGGAGACCTATAGTTTCAGGTAGGGGTTCCTTAACGGAACCATTGTCAGCTTTTTTGACCCATTATTTGAAACCTTTGCTACCGTTATTAGGTCTCATAAGGACACCACCGAATTTTTGAATATAATTAATGATTCTCAACTAGAATCTCACTGGTTACTTTGTACTCTTGACGTGGCTTCATTATATACAAATATTCCACATGATCAGGGTATTCCAGCTGTTTCCTTTTGGCTATATAAATCGAAGCTCTATTCTTTAGCCTTTAATAATTTTTTGATTAAGCTCACTGAACTGGTATTACGTAAGAATATCTTTTATTATGCAGGTAAGGCTTATTAGCAGATCAAGGGCACTGCGATGGGTGCTTCTTTTGCACCCATCTATGCCGATCTGTTCATGGGATATTATGAGGCTGGGTATATATATGATGATCAACATAACAAATTTTTACAACATCTGGATATCTGGCGGAGATATCTAGATGATTGTTGGATGGTGTGGCGTGGAGACAAGCAAAGTTTAATACAGTTTGTGGATTATTTGAATAACAATAGTTTTGGTATTCGGTTCACTGCCAATATTGAACTTTCAGAAATTGTATTTTTGGATGTTAAAGTTTCTAAACTTGCAGATAATACTTTATCGTCCACTATATATCGCAAGTTTCCCAAATACAATACTTTGTTACATGCTAACAGTTACCATCCACGCCACACCATCCACAACATTCCGAAATCTCAATATATGAGAATCAGACGTATTTGTTCATCTGATGAAGATTATTTGGAATGTAGTCTGGATTTGAGGCGCAGGTTTCTAACCAGGGGGTATGAATCTCAAATACTTGTGAAAGCAGAAGGTCAAACTTCCAAAATGGAACGTCAGGATTTATTATGTTATAAAGCCAACAATAGGATTGGCAATAAAACAAACGATATTCAACCAATAAGGTTGGTGACTACCTATGGGAATAATACTAATTGTTTCAGGGATGTCATTAACCAACATTGGGGTATCCTTTTGTCACATGAGGTTTTAGGTAGGGTGTTGCCAGCAAACTGTCAGTTTTCTTACCGAAGGGGACGGAATATGAATTCTCACTTCACACATTATAAAAGACATGTTACAAATATACCACAACAAAGAACCTTAAGTGGTGATAGATTAAGGGGGTGTTATCCTTGTGGGCATTGTGCTGCTTGTCAGCATTTGCAACAAACCAAAGAATTTTCTAGTAAAAACACATCACGGATTTTTGAAATAAGGGTTTTTGCCAATTGCAGCACAGACTGGGTGGTATATTTGGTTACATGTAGTTGCTCTGCATTCTATGTTGGACAAACGTCTAGACCTGTCAAATTTAGAATAGGGGAACATTTAAGTGCAATTAAGAACAAACGTGTTGCCAATGCCCTATTTAAACATACCTTGGAGCATTCTTCGGCCATTTTTCGGTTTGTGGTTATAGATAAAATTACCCTCCATAGGGGTTTTAAAGCCGGATGGCATCAAAAACTTGATCAAATGGAACAAAGGTGGATAATTCAATTGGGGGGTTTATTTAAACCCGGTTTAAATATGTTAGAATAGAATTTGGTAGGTCAAGTGTGTGTGTGTATATATATATATATATATTGTATATACACATTATGACTGTTATATCCTTTATTGATTTTGTTTTTACGCACATTAAAAATTCCAACAGGAATGTGGTGGACACATATATATATTTTTATAGAAATAAACTATACAGGTTGTTTTCTATATATAGAAATTGTCCTGACCAGTTGTCCTGATCACCATACAAGTCCCTTAATATTTTGGTGATGGAAGATATGTATTTATTATTATTTTATTATTATTTTTTTTGGTATATTAATATTTTACAATTTTTGTATAATATTTTCTATTTTATTTTTATTTTTATTTTTATTTTTTGATGATATTGCACATGGTTCATATGTTTATTATGTTGTAGTTTTTGTTATATGAAGTGATTTATGTGCTGTTTTGCTCCAAAGTATTTGTTTATTATACAAGATTTTGTACCTCTTTAAATATGGAGTATATAAGGATGGTCCACCAGGGGTCGGGTTTCCTTATTATTTTTTCTGAACTGCATTGATAAAGGCCATGACATGGCCGAAACCGGTATGCTGTTTATTTATTAAGATTCCTTTATTTAAGGAATCTGGATATTAATAAAGTTGGTTCGATGGAACCGTACGTGCTGGCTCATGTTTTTTGAATGCTTACCCTCACAGGTGAACATGGGGGCTGGTGTCTCTCCCCCTCACAACCTGATGTCAGCATCTTAGTGGACTCTCATGATGATGGTGGTCATAGTGAGGCACAGGTGTGGTTGTCGGGGCCTGAATCTGTGCCATTGATTGGTATCCCACTTTCACCCACAATGTTCCCGCACACAGTCAGTATGCCCACACATACCCATTCCCCAGCAGCCACAGATAATGGGCAGTTGGAGGGTGGTGGCATGGAACAGGCTAATGTGTTGAGTATGCCAAGTGTGAGTGTAGACACCAGCCATAGCCATTGAGCAGGCGAGGACACACACAGGCAGATGGACAGAGGTGATTGACGGAGGACTGCTGTCCTCAAGTTCCTCTCACAAGTGCCACAGCAGGTGTCACAAGATGCATGTTATGGTCCATCATGGAGGCACAGGTGCGTACTGACTGCAACACCATACAGATGCACAGGGTCATGAATGCAGCACTTCCTGCAATGTGTGACGACCTCCATGGCATTTGTGATGCCATACGTCATTTTGCTGGTGCTATGAATAGACAGTGGGGTCAGGCATTGTCACTGCTTGACTGTGCAATGCCTGTGCTTGAGCATTTGGTGGAAGTAGGGCATCAGCCAGGTGGCTGTAGGTCAGCAACATTCACAGTCCTGTAGTGGCAGTACCACCAGCACTACTGAAGGGAGGATGCTGTCCCCACCAAACTGGAGCAGGCCATAGGCACATGGTCCTGGCCAGTCCCATCAGGGAAGAGGATCCAGCAGACAGCAGTCACCATCGGGGAGTAGTACTGCATCTGTCCTTGGGCCTGGTGGTGCCAGTGAGACTCCTGGCAGAACCAGTTCCTGCATCCCTGCCAGGAAATGGTGAGTCATATTTCCTGCCATGTACAGTCCACGGCTGTCCAACATAGCACTGTGCCAGGCATCCCACATGGTTTGATGGTGTGCAGACAAACACTCACACATCCCTATCACAGGTCAGTCACCACCAGACACGCACAGCTCCTCTGCACGAACACCACCCCTCCACACACACACACACACACACACACACACACACACACACACACACACACACACACACACACACACATACACACACACACAATGTCAGCCATATGGCCCAGCCTAGACTTCTGGCAATCCCTCACCACACCCTTTGCATGTGATGATACTTGTGCCACAACCCTGTTATCCATACCATCGATACAGGGACATGCTCATATGGGTCTGATGCACAGGATGAATATAGTAGTACAGTGTAGCAATGTAATGCTGTGTAAGGTGCTGTCTGTGGCAATAGTTATGGGTACACATCAAGGTGCATGTACCTTGTAAGCCATGATGCACTATCACTGTTAGTACTGCTGACTGTGTCATGTACTGTATTCTGTTTGTGTTCCAGGTGTCTGTGTGTCTGCAGGCTGTGGATCTGCTGACAGTAGCAATGATGAGTAAGGCAGAGTGGAAATATAGTGACTTTTTCATAGCCAAGGTACAGCTGTATATGTACATGTTTCCCAGGTGTGTTTACATGCAACATTGTGTGAGGGGCAATTGAGGCAGACAGTGTGACCTTGCATACATACCCTTGACACAGCCAGCAAGCCTATATACATGTCACCTGTGTGTTCTGTGGGAATGCAGGCTCACACATACAGAGGAGGTTACTTGAGTACTGGCACTAAGTCCCTCACAAGCTTAGCCATTGCTTTAACTGCAACAGGTTCAGCTATCAGCACCTGTTGCCCCTGCCATTTCTGTCCCATCCACTCTGCCTTCATGCAGTTGATGAGGGCATGCCTGGTACTGTGTATGACAGGTTTGGGGTATGTATTCCTGACACAGGTCAGCCTGTGTTAGTCTAACATGACAATCATCAGCATGTGTGTCTGCTAACTCATATGCATGTCTGGCCTCTTGTGCTGGTAGTGCACACAGAGTCATAGTCCTGTACATGGGGCAGCTGACAAAGGGCTGTGCACAGCCCCTACCTGCACAGTCTTATGAACGATAGTGCTAGATACATACAAATAGCACAGAGGTAATGTAGTGTGGCAGTGTCTGCCACTACTATTCAAGTGGGTGACAATTGCAGGGGCTTTTAGGATTGCCAATGGTGGGTTCAGAGGCCCTTACCATGTTAAAGCCATCTGGCACACACACACACACACACACACACACACACACACACACACACACACACACACACACACACACACACACACACACACACACACACACACACACACACACACACACACACACACTGCTGCATGGAGACATGCATTGAAACACACACATGCACACAGAGGTGACACTTCTCAGAGTAGATGACCTACCCATCTATTTATGTACAACACACAGTGATATGACTATTGCATGCACCACAGTTGCTTGCTGTTTGAAACTGTATAACTGTACTTGTACGGTGGATGACATCTGTATGGGCTGAAACTAGGTTGGCAATGGGGGAGTTCACAGGGTGGAAGAGGCACACAAAATGGTACAGCCATCACATACACACAGTAAAGACAGCCACAGGGGCTGTGCATACAGAAACACATACACAGTTGCCAATAGACATATTAGTAAACCTATGTATCCACTTGTATGTACTATAGTGCTACGTACACATGACATGCTCCACATAGATTGTACTCCTGGGACATAACGCACAACCTCTTACAACAAGTAATCTTGTGAATGCCTTCATGGATAGTGGGATAACCCACCAGAAATAGCGACTGGTCTTGTCTACTGCTCCTACAAACCTGCACAAGTGATAGAGTGACAGACCTTGTATCAGCATGATGTCTCAGTCAGGTATGATGTCTGATGCTGGCATGTGTGTCACTAAGGTAACTGTGACATATTTAACAATGATATCACAGGAATGCTCATTGTTAGGGGACACAGACCACATACAGGTTGCAAACATGTGGATATTCCATGTACATCTGTACAGATGACTGGTATGGGCTGTATAATGTTACATGGTGCATGTGAGGCAGATGCCATTCACAGTCTCTTTAAAGTAATGTCATGGGTAGGGGGTCAGCAGGCCTTAAAATGGCTTAACCTACACACACAACAGCCACAGGGGATATGCTTCACCCACACTACTATAGTTGTCAATATTGAGATTAGAACCCCTACCTATCTAATTATTTGCTCTATATTATTACACATGCCACAGAGCTTAGAGGGCTGACAAGTGTATACAGGTACAGCTAAAGTGAATGACATCGGCAGGCCTTATAAAGTAGGGCAATGGGACATGCACTGGGTGGTACATGCCTCAAAATGGTATATCCCACACCTCCAGAGGATATGATTCTCACCAAACACACACAGGGAGGATATGATTCTTCCACACACACACACACACACACACACACACACACACACACACACACACACACACACACACACACACACACACACATACACAAAGTATCACAGTGCCAATATTGAGTTTAGAGCCCCTACCTATCTAGTTATGTGTACTACAGTGTTACGCAGTTATCAAATATGCCACTGTGTTTATAGGATTTAACAGTGTCCCAAGGTACATCTAAGGTGAATTACATCAAAAGCCCTTGTAAAATATGGCAATGGGAAATGTAATGGGTGGGAAGGGCATCAAAATACATTACCCTACAAACATACACACCTACAAATACCTTCACACACACACACACACACACACACACACACACACACACACACACACACACACACACACACACACACACACACACACACACACACATTTGCCAGGCCTGAGAGTAGAACCCCTGACTATCTAGTTATCTGTACTATACTGTTACTTAGTTATTACACGTGCCACAGAGCTTATAGGGCTGAGGGGTGTCCAAAGGTACACTTAAGGGCAATGACATCAGCAGGACTGCTAAAGTAGGGCACTAGGATGTATAGTGGTTGGGAGTAGTTTAAAACTGTTACAAACACACACACACACACACACACACACACACACACACACACACTTGCTGAAATTGGGAATAGAAGCCCTGCCTATCTAGTTATTTGTACTATAGTGTTACACAGTTATCATATGTGTTACAGAGCTTATAGGGATAACAAGTGTCCAAAGGTATTTCTAAGGTGAATGCCATCAGCAAGACTGTGGGTGGGAAAGTCCTCAAAATACTTCAGCCTACAAACATACACACTTACAAACACTTTTATACACAAACACACATTTGTCAGAACTGAGAATAGAACCCCTACCTATCAAGTTATTTGTACTATACTGTTACATAGTTATTGCATGTACCACAGAGCTTACCAGGCTGTGGCTGTGCAAAGGTAATTCTAAGGGGAATGACATCAGTAGGACTGCTAAACTAGGGCAATGGGAAGTGTACTGGGTGGAAATGGCCTAAAACTATTTCACCTGCAAACAAGCACAAGTACACACACACACACACACACACACACACACACACACACACACACACACACACACACACACACACACACACACACACACACACACACACACACACACACACACACACACACACACACACACACTTACATTTGCCAGGACTGAGAATAGAACCCCTGCCTATCTAGTTATTTGTACTACAGTTACATAGTTATTGCATGCACCATGGGGCTTATAGGGCTGGGGCAGTGCAAAGGTACTTCTAAGGGGAATGACATAATCAGAACTGCTAAAGTATGGCACTGGGAAGTGTTGTGGATGGAAAAGTCCTCAAAATACTTCATCCTGCAAACATACACACTTACAAACACTTGAACACACACACACACACACACACACACACACACACACACACACACACACACACACACACACACACACTTGCCAGAACTGAGAATATAATCCCTATCAAGTTATTTTACTATAGTGTTACATAGTTATTGCATGTGCCACAGAGCTTACAGGGCTTGGGCTGTGCAAAGGTACTTCTAAAGGGAATGACATCAGCAGGACTGCTAAAGTAGGGCACTGGGAAGTGTACTGGGTGAGAATGGCCTAAAACTGTTTCACCTACAAACAAACAAATACACACACTCTTACATTTGCCAGGACTGAGATTAGAACCCCTACCTATCTATTTATTTGTACTATAGTGCTACACAGTTATCACATGCACTACAGAACTT
The DNA here is from genome assembly GCF_019279795.1 of Protopterus annectens. Classification (NCBI taxonomy): domain Eukaryota; kingdom Metazoa; phylum Chordata; order Ceratodontiformes; family Protopteridae; genus Protopterus; species Protopterus annectens. Next base: position 883,358,424 of record NC_056741.1, read on the forward strand.
ACAAGGCTGACAGGTGTCCAATGGTACTTCTAAGGTGAATAACATCAGCAGATCTTGTGAATTAGGACAATTGTACTGAGTGGGAAAGGCCACTAAATACTTAAACCTACAGACACACACACACACACACACACACACACACACACACACACACACACACACACACACACACACACAGACAAACACACACACACACACACACACACACACACACACACACACACACACACACACACACACACAAAGGCAGGTGATATGATATTATAACCCCACCTCAGTACTATTACACAATGGAACTCACCTTCATGCTGGCATGTGCAACTGGTTACGACCAGTATGCCATTGTCCAAAGCAGGACATTACTCTATGCCATTCAGGGTATCCCTGTATATGACTCACTTTCTGTGTGTCCCCCTGTCTCTCTCTCTCTCTTTCTCTATCACTGTCTGTCTCTCTCTTCCCCATGTTTATGTGTGTGTGTATGCTTGACATATTGTTATATGTTGCCCATATATATGTCTGTGTATCACATGCAACAGATGCAGATATAGCACATATGGGCCACCTATAGCTAGCTGAGGGTAATCCTTTGTAATGGGTGTGTATAAGGACAGTTAAGGTGTACATAGCTGTCTGTATGCAAAGACATATATGCACAATACCGTTATATAGTCCGATGTGGGTTCCGACATGGCCTGTGATTCTCTAAGTGTAGAAGCATGCCCAGTATGACCTTCTATAGTGAGAGTGGGACTTCATTCAAGAGATAGTTGTACTCCAGTCTGGGATTTTGTGTGCTACAGCCATACCTCTCAAAAGTAAACAGGAATTTGCTAGAGGTACAGGGTTTGTTTTAGCAGACATTTTCTGACATATCTGAAGTCTGACACTGGAATATATTGTGTCATTACCTAGTGATAGACATCCTCAGATCATCACAGTGCTTCACCAGAGGAATACAAGATGTATGATTCACAGACCAATATTACCAGCCCAACTATAGATATTCTTGCCTAAAAAGGCCAGCTGCAAGGTGTGGCTACAGCCAGTTGACTAATGCAGCTGTGTAAATAGTCCAGCAACTTGATGATATACTGGTTGGGGGATCTCCTGTTTGTGTGGTATTCTTCTTACCTGAAAAGTCATATACTGGTGTGGCCATACCTCTCAACTGTACAGTTATTGGCAGATTGTCCAGGTGTTTGTCTAGAAGTTTTGTCCAGTCTACATAAACTTGTGTTTTTATGGCAAGTTAGTTGCATATAATTGAAGACTGACATTACAAAATAATGACATACATTAGTGTTTCAGACTTCATAACCTTCAGACAATTCCTGCTAATGCAAAACCCATTTTTCCACCAACTTTCTCAGTATGTAAGGGCAATATTTATAACACGTGCCTATCATTGGGCCTTTGTCCCACTTTTATTTATGACCTTGTCCAGATGTCTTGCTGTCAGAGGTTGAGAGGTATGGGTGTGAGTACAGAGTGCATTCTACTGTGCAGAAATGTCCATTATATGTGTAGTATATTCCACATAGCACTGTTTCTTCCAGGTATGTCAGTAGCAGAGCAGTACAGAGTAATGTGGTGAACGACTGACAGACAGTTGTGTATAGGTTGTTAGGTTGTCTGGCCAGTGGTTCCCCTTCCCCTTATGTGTGTCTCTTTGCCCTTCTGCAGTCCAGCCACAGGCTTTGGCCACAGTGGCTGCTGTTATGTATCTGTAATTCTGATGTGAGTGGGGTAAATGCCGTAACATCATAGACAAGGTTGTGGACTTCACACCTTTGAGTGTACCTATTTAGCAAGTTGTCCATCATTGCACCACTACATTTGCCGTGGTCCTTAGATGGTTTGTGTTGCTATATGTTATTATGAGGCTACATGTGGGCCTAGCTGTCATATCACAGACTGACATCTGGACAGGCCCATATATGACAGTCAGACAAAGGCCCACACATGGAGACAGGGTGTTAATAATGTTCTGCTAAACACAGACAGTTGGGAGACTAGTTTGTTAATTGCTTACTTTCTCTTATGAGTATGATGTCTGCTTCCCCACTGTCTGCCATTGCTGGTTTGACATGACCCTTTCTTGTTTTGCAAATAGTTGGCAGGCAAATGCAATGTTAGGACAAGTAGAACAGATATGCAAGGCATACTTGTGGTCCTTCTGTGACAACATCTGTCATTCCAGGGGTATGGTTGTTGGCCAGTGACATGTTGCCAGTGCTGACACAGAAAGGTGGCAGCCTTTTATAAACTGGCAGTACACTGACCTTCAGGCACCTGCTGTCCTACTAGGCACCATACCTCTCAACTACTGAGAGCCAGACATCTGCACAAAGCCATAAGTAATTGGGGGACAAAGGCCTAAATATAGGGACCATTTTTAAGTATTGGCCTTACAAACCCAGAAAGGTGATACAATAACAGGTTTTGCATTAGCATGCATTTTTCTATAGGGTATAAAGTCTGACACTACAATCTGTCATTATTTTCTGACCTTAGCCTTACGTGATTTGCCAATGAATTGCCAGACAACCACTATTTCATGATATACAGACCACAAATATGATTCAAACCTCTGGACATTCTGCAATAGGTATGTACAGTTGAGAGGCATGGTAGGCACTGTGTAGGTTACTCCAAGCTGTGTACTGTCCATATATATGGCTCCCTGTCCATGACCTGTCCAGCTTTCCTGCTGTAACAGATATTGATGTCTGAACAGTGTGTACAACTCCTACCATAGGAGTAGCTGACATGCAAAATAGTTGGTACTGCAGTTCTTGGAACATGGCCCTGTCAACCACAGTACTGTACCTAGGCCACTAAGACACAACAGTGGGAGTAAGTGCTGGCCCCATCCTGATAGTAGTAACCACACATATACATAACTCATTGACCCCTGCATATTGTGGACATGCAACAAGTTATTATGTTGATTGGGACAGCCATGGCAATGTGTGCCCTGTACTATTTCCCTACAAACATACATGTTACTGTATTTCTATGGGAATATGTGTGTGTGTGGGGGGGGTCACACCTGTCAGCTGTACACATTTGCACATGCTGTGCTGATATTTGCTTTACATTTCAATTCCATTTAGCATAGTATTGTGCCCTGTCTTGGAGAATAGAGGCATATCACTAAAGACCACAGGTCAGATTGTAATGGCATACATTTGAGTTTCAGACTTCTTACCCATCAGAGCCTCACTGCAACTGCATGACTTGCTGTAATATCACTGTGTAAGTCTGTAGAGGGTATTTCATCATTGTCGCCATTTGTGTGCCTTTGTCAGAGATTTCATTATGGTTTTCTATGGTTGACTTGCTGGGTGAGGCTGAGGGGTGAGTATGAGACCCCCACATTGACATCCATCCATGTGACCTATGACCCCCAGTTAGATGGCACCCCACATATACTGCAGTGGGATTTGTCACCTTGAGTACTACTGCATAGCATGGAGAAGCCAGTATTGGGCAAACATTTCCTGGTGTCCCACATAGCTGTCAGTTGGCTGCTGCTATCCCAGTAGCGCACCCCATTCCCTTGCATGCATGCAGTGATGCCATAGATATGCAACCAGAAATATATTACTCCATTCATTTATTGTTAAGAAGACTGACTTACCTTGTGCCTGTGCCAGTTGTGAGGATGGCGCTTGAGGGCTGCCTATGTTGGATGCACACAGTACACTGCCTATACATGGTAAGGTACAGGTAATGTGATGTGTGTGGCATCCATTTTACTGTGTGTGCGAGTCAGGGAGAGGTGTCAGTCCCTGGGTCCCTACAGTATCTGTGTGTGCTATGCGTTGCCTCTTTACCAAGGCCAGGGCATACTGGGCAGGCCTCCATCTGCCTACAGGCACAGGCTCAAGGGGGTTCCTCCTCTGAGTCCCTCTGTGCCTGTGGAGACCTTGGCAATGGTGGGGGCATAGCCAGCATCCCCCACCAGATGGCCATATGGGATGCCCACCCAGCAAATCCCTGGTACAGCTGTGAGGAATGCCAGATGTGGGAGTCATGATAGCTTCCAGGGCTGCCAGCACACACATTAATGATAATGCCATGGGCATTGCACATGACCTGGCAGTTGATGGAGTTGAAAGCCCTTGTGGTTTACATAGACCCTACCCTGTTCACCGGGTGGTGCTTTGATGTGAATGTGCGTGCAGTCTATGGCACCCAGTACCTCCAGGTAGTCTGCTACATGGTGGAAGAGGCACATATTGCTGGTCCTCTCCTCAGGGGTGCTGGGGAAGTAAATGAGCTCACCAGCATGTGGTAGCATGGCATCCAGGAACTGGTCGAGTACCCTGGATGCAGATACCTGTGAGACCCCATGATGTCCCCAGTAGGTCTTTGAAAAGTACCTGTAGCTAGTATTCTTAAGGCTACACATACCTTGGTATCTACTGGGATGGGTTCCCCTCTGTTGTCTCTGGGACTGAGGTGAGGCCAGCACAGCTCAATGAGTTGCTGACGTATGTCCCTGTCCACCCTGTAGCACTCTAGTATCTCCAGATCATGTAGCATCTGGTAGGTTACCCTGGGTCTGAACACTCTTCTCCTCCCCCTTAGTCTGGAGCGGTTGTCAGCATTATCCTCCTCACTGCATTCAGCCTCTAGCACATACTGATGTATCAAAGTGACAGCAGCCCCTAACATTTTGTCAGTTAAAATTCCCCCAAGTGTGTACACCAATGGTGCAGAGTTTGTGGGAAAAAACAGACTGAAAGGTGTTTGCATAGTTTATACTGTTGTGCTGCAGATGCTGCCTGTGTGATTGGCTAACTATGATACATTCCACCTACCAGCTATATTATTTGTAATTGAGAGCCTTTATTCTGCTATTTCCTCTTCCCATTTCCGCCCCTTCTAAGCCCGATGCTGCGCCATGCACACCCGCTGCTCAAATGTAACCACTTCTGCCGGTTCCTGTTTTTTTTTTTTTCATGTTTCCCTTGTGTTTAAGCCCCATGGCATGCCGCGCAAACCCCTGCAGCTATAGTAAACAGTTTTGTGCAGAAAGGACCCTCCCAGGGATGTGAACATGCTCAGCATTTCATGAACTTGCTCAAACACACCCCCTTGTTTTTCTGTGCTTAGCTAAGTAAAAATAGAGGCAGCAAAGCTCCAATGTGCTTACACCAAGCATGGCACACCCCCTTTTCATGTCAGTTGTTCTCCTGCTTACACTACAGCATTATAGCTCCTATATGGTTAGGTGCAGGTGGACATGGTCTCCCATTTTGCTATTCAATAAATGTGGCTCATTTGCATAACCCACTGCCTTAGTCTCATTACACCACTACACCGGAGCCTATCTCCTTAGCAACCAGTGTTATCTGTTATTGTTTTGGCTCTGCATGCTAACCACTATAATAGCAAAATGCAATTTTCACTTAAAATTGTCTTTTTACATTTTTTTTCATATTTTCTGCACAATCTTGTTTGCGTGCCACTGAGCTACACTTAAACAGCCGAAATTGCCTCCTCAAAAAATAAACTTTGATTTTCATAATTTTGAAATGTTTTTCCATGCCAATGGCCATATTTTTGGCCATTGGCATACCTAATAGTTATAATACATGCGTTACTTTGAGCTGTCATGCCCCTCATTTTAATTTTTGCAGAAATGTAGACGTTTAGTAACTGAATACAATTCTGCAACAGACACTGATCTGACACAGATACCTGCCTGCTAACTGAAGTGCTAATTCACCTCATTTGCATGTTTATCATAGGCGCTGGAACCATAGGGCGAGGGGGAGGGAGTGCCCCCCACACACTTTTACAGCTGCAAGACCATGCTAACGTGAATTTAAAACAAAAGTGCGCAGAAAAGATCATTGCCTCTTTAAGAAGTGCTCTTTTTTATTTAGTTATGAAGGCAAGGCAGGATCTGTGTGCTCTATTTATGAAGGCAAGGCAGGGTCAGTGTGAAATTGAAAAATGCATGGAAAACATCATTGCCATGGTAAGAAGTGCTCTTTTTTTATTTAAATATGAAGGCAAGGCAGGATACTGCGGTGATGGTGCTGCGGTAGCGTTGTCGCTTCACAGTAAGATGCTGTCTGGTTCGATTCTCAGCTAGACCTTCTTCTGCATGGAGACATGCGTGAATGGGCGTACCTTCATTAAAGGTTGTGCATCAGGGCTGGCAACTCGGCACGTAAAAATCTACTGCCAATCATTAGCGGACCGGAGTTCCGCTGTGGTGACCCCTGACTGGGAAAAGCCGAAAGACACAACAACATGAAGGCAAGGCAGGCTCTGTGTGCTCTGTTTATGATGAAGGCAAGGCAGGCTCTGTGTGCTCCGTTTATGATGAGGGCAAGGCAGGCTCTGTGTGCTCCATTTATGATGAAGGCAAGGCAGGCACTGTGTGCTCCGTTTATGATGAAGGCAAGGCAGGCTGTATGTGCTCCGCTTATGATGAAGGCAAGGCAGGCTCTGTGTGCTCCGTTTATGATGAAGGCAAGGCAGGCTCTGTGTGCTCCATTTATGATGAAGGCAAGGCAGGCTCATGTGTGTGTGTGTGTGTGTGTGTAAAATGCCCCAGTTACGTATCCTGTACCTTAGATACAACAGCCTGCATTCTCTACCCACACCAGCACTTTTAATTCAGGGAGTTGAGTCCATGGCTCTCAACTGTCTAGATTTTCACAGAAAATTTGGCTCATACTTTTGGTCTGTTCCTCTTAAAATTTGCGGTTTTCTGGCAAATCAGTAAGAACAGAATTCACTAAATAATTTTAGCCCTTTAAGTTTCTGTCTTCCTATCTTTTTTGGAAACACATGGTAACACAAAACACTATTTTAGCAACTTTCTAAGATTATGCAAGCAATATTTAAAATGTGTCCCTGGTCCCACACCAAATAAATGTTGGCTTTTTCCAGATTTCTTCTGCTATGAAACTGAGAGATTTAGTTGTGTCAAATGGATGGTTCGGCGGTATTGTGGTTTCCTCATAGCAAGAGGTTCTCCGGTTTGATTCTTGGCTGAGGTGCCCTCTGTGTGGAGTCTGTATGTCCTCCTTGTGTTTCTGTGGGTTTCCTCCCACATTACAAAGAGATGCATCTGGAGCATTTCTCCCTGGGCCACTGCTGAAAATTGGCATTGTTCCAAGTTGGACTTTCGTGGTAAACAAATGTTAAATACATAAATTTTACAAGGAGCTACGAGCTTCAGGGAAAGAGAAGTTTAGTGCCACTTATTCCAAGTCTGTTTGCATTGTTAGTAGCACAACAGGTAGTATAGCCTTACTTTTGATGCAGAAGGCTGGGTGTTCTACTCCCACAGTATGCAGATGGATCACTGGTACTGTACTGTGTTGTACTTTAAAGGGAGTGGATGCTGCAGTCCTATGAATGTCCTCCTTTGGAGGTGTTACCTAGCAACTATGAACCTGTTATCAGTTTGCCATCCATTCCCTATTGCAATATCACTTGCTTATCATTTTGTACTGTAAAAAGTAATGTCTTTCGGCTTTTCCTGTTTAGGGGTCGCCACAGCAGAACTCCGGTCCGCTAATGATTGGTAGTAGATTTTTACGGTGCCAAGTTGCCAGCCCAACACCCAACCTTCAAAGAAGGCACACCCATTCACACACGCACCTACCTGCATGTCTTTAAACATGACTTGACCATGGGGAGGACATGCAGACTTCACACAGAAGGTGGTCCAGCCGAGAATCGAACAGGAGAACATCTTGCTGTGAGGCGACAATGCTAACCACTTTACTGTAACAGATCATTTATTCTTCAAGGGCAACAACCACTTTATTTGTAGATAAAACAATGAAATATAAACTTGTTTCCTAGCAGCAACCTCTTCAATAGTTAGAGATCCCTTTAATGTGGAATTATTTAGATGACTTACTTCTGCAGACATTTTGCATATTTACTGATATTGGTGGAATGTAATGACAGAAGTTTAAGTGGCCTTTTATGGTTGAAATTTTCTGAAATGGGTAGTTTTGTCATTATTGATTCATACATTTTGTTTCATTGCTTACTAAAAGACTGTCCAAAACTACAAATTTAAAACACATTCTAACAAGTGGTGCTGTATTATACAAGGAATATAATTTAATGCAATCTGGAAGGTGAATCAAAGAATGCATACATGTATGCATGGCCCTAAAAATGTGTTTGAAAACAGCCCAGAGGAAACTGTAAAAGGCTCAAAATCATGGGCAAATGTTAAGCTTTACTCTTGTTACCAAAGCAACGGATGAAGGTAAAACAGTTCACACCATATTACCTTGACCTGGCCATGCCCTTTGACACAATCCCCTACTCAGGAGTAGTACAAAAGATGAATAATGTAGGAGCAAACACTTGCATCACTAGCTGAATTGCCAACTTTCTCACAGGATGCATGAGATCAAAATAGGGGAAGAGATCAGTCATCAATGGAGGGTTTGGTGTTGAGAATTTTTCTGTTTGACATATACATCTCAAAAGTAAAAGGAAATACCAAAGGGCTTTGGCCTGCTAAATTTGAGATGACTGCAAGCTAGGAGCAGTTACTGAATCCTCAGATGACTTAACCGTCATGCAGGAAGGTTTGTCCCAAATAACAACTGTTGTCAAAATCATGACAATACCCTCTGAGAACTGACCCAGTTGTTTGGCATTTGGGAACTTGTGTGTACAGTGACCTAACTTTTGACCAACATATGCCTAGAGTCATAAGAAAGCCTTTTCTATATTGCACAGCTTATAAACAAATAGACTGTGACTAGATCTAGAGATGTTGTTGTCCCCCTTTACATAGCTCTCATTAGGTCAATCATTTTGTATAATGCCCACTTTGGCATGTATCTGTCCAGCCCCATGCAGCAACTGGAATACCTTCATAGATACCTTACTAAAAGGATACAAGTCCTAAACAGTAGGCCTTGCATGGACCACCTCAAAGATTTATTACTATACTTAGTATACTACAGAGTGCTTAACAGGTGATATATCTGGCATACAAGGCATCCTCTGACCTAATACAGATGGACCTACTGAACATCAGAAATTCTCAGTCCAGGTATCTAAACTGAATGTTCTGGAGAGATGTATATATATCACAGAGACTACCACCATTCTAGAACAGACTATCCATAAAAATAAAACAAACTTCATTCGTCCATATTCAAATGCAACTTGGATCTAAGGATGGGTAATAGAAAATGTACTCCAGGATTGCCCCTCATGCCACTAATGGATAGAGGCAGTTCCTAAATGCTGCATTCCTTACATGGGTCCCCTCAAATTATCTGTGGTATGATCACAGTTATTCTCACTAGGGCTAATTATACAGTTATCAGCCATGGGATAGGTAAGACCAATCAGAAAATGTTAACTTAAGCACCAAAAGGGTATTGGCTAAGCTTAAAATGTCCTCCAAGTGAACCTATGGCGTGGTAGTAAATAGCTATAAAAAATAACATTTTATTTATTAATTTTAGATCACTAAGTGCCTCTCTCACCCTCCACCTCCCCCCCAGTCTTCAACAGCTTCTGACGCCTATGATGGTTTTTACCAGCAAATGAGGTAATTAACATTATTCAGTGGTGTCCATGTCAGAATACTGCTGGCAGGCTCGTGCACGCCCCCAGCCTTGTTTACTGGATCGTTCAGTGGCCATATTCCATGCAGAAGCTGCAACACTATTCTGACACAGTGAAATTGCTTTATTGAATCTCTGGAACTGTGTACAATCCTAAATTTACTTTTTCAGTTTGTACTTCACTCTTTATACAAATTAACTATTGTACATTGTAGTTTAAGCTGATAGTTAGAATTCTGACTAACCCACTGAAGTCATTACTTTAATTTATAAATAAACAAACTATTAAATGTTAAAAACTGTATCAAGGCTTTGCATTATTTATTTTGAACTATCTTTATTGAAATAAATATAAAAATGAAAGAAAGGAATGAGAAATGTTTTTCTTCAAGATAGCTAGTAATTTAATACATGTCAACACAAAATATATTTATTGTATGACAACTTGATTTGATATTTTTAATAGCTATTTATATGTATTTATACACATACTTATATAGTTGTTTTAATTTTTTAAAGTACATTTTAAGTCTTGAACCATTATATTTTAAACAACTATTATTTATTAAATTTCATAACACCCATTTTAGGTTTCTGGCCAATAACTTACAAATGCTCACACACACACACACACACACACACACACACACACACACACACACACACACACACACACGCACACTCCCACACACGCATACGCACAAGCACACACTCCTACCACTACTGATAACATTTTGTCATTAATTAAAAACCCCACTTACCTGCACTCAAACAAACCTCTCGCACAAAGTGAAATTGTCAATACTCTGAACATTGACATTTCTTGTGTTTGCTAAACTCTTCCAAGAAAAATAAAAACAGAATTTTTTTGTCAATATTATGTGATTCAACAAAGTGAAATGTAACCATAAATGTGTGTGTGTGTGTGTGTGTGTGTGTGTGTGTGTGTGTGTGTGTGTGTGTGTGTGTGTGCAGGTGCATGTGAGTGTGCGTGTATATATATATATCCATCCAGCCTCAACTCCTTTTTCCCATTTTTGTATGTAGGGTTGGGGTGCCACTTCAACAGTGACAATCATCTTGAGTTGAGGTTTACACCACCAGGTGGCTAGCCCTACAGCAGTAGTTCATCCATTCCACTCACTCGTGCACACACTCGCACATACGGCCAATTTAGAGTGTCCAGTCCACCTACTGCAAGTCTTTGGAATGTAGGAGGAAACTGGAGCACCAGGAGAAAACCCACACGACCTGAGGGAGAACATGCAGACTCCAGACAAAAGGCACCCCAGCCAAGAATGGAACTGGAGAACCTCTTGCTGTGAGGTGACAACACTAACCGCTGCATCACTGCTGCAGCCCTATAAATATATATATATATATATATATATATATATATATATATATATATATATATATACATATATATATATACATATATATATATATATATATATGTGTGTATGTATTATGTCTGCATCTAGGTCATATGATAAAATTAGACTATATATAGGTATATAGTTATTCAAAGTCATAAGTCATACAGCAACGCCTTCCACATGAGACAAATCCTATCCTTCTGTATGAGGTAATGGTAAGCAAAGTAAAACTTAAACAAAAAAATCTGATGAAAAACAAATTTTGCATATTTTGAGGATAGCTCAGTTTAAATAATTATTTGAATGTTTAAAATTAGAGTCTGGATGCATACATACAGTGGATAATAAGACAGACTGATCATACTCAACATTAAACATAAAACATGGATGGTGCAGTGGTGCAGCGGTAGCATTGTCACCTCACAGCAAGATGTTCTCCTGTTCAGTTCTCGGCTGGACTGCCTTCTGTGTGAAGTCTGCATGTCCTCCCTGTGTTCATGTGGGTTTTCTCCTGGTACTCCAGTTTCCTCCCGTCTTACAAAGAAATGCATCTGGACCATTTCTCCCCAAGCCTCTTCTGAAAATTGACTTTGTTCCAAGTCGGACTTTCTCGGTAAACAAATGTAAAATAAATAAATGTAATTCTTTACAAAAATATAAGGTTTCTGTAATCAAATGCCACTGGTGGAGTTAGGATAACAGCAAGAAAAAAACATGTAACACATTTAAAATATTCAAAGTATAAGAGATACTAGAACTAATTAATGTGCTTTGGTGAGACTGACTACTTTGAAGAAAGGAATGCACTGAATGTGGAAATAATGAACACAGACTACACAAAGCAACACTCAGAAAGATTATGATTTACAGGCAGTGTGAGTACATTTCCTCTCAACTCATACAAAGGATGACGGGCCATCACATCAAAATCATGGAACCATAGCATGAGAGTATCAGCTGGAATGTATGAGTATCAGAAAGCAGTGCATATGTATGGATGTCCTCGACACAGTGTGCATTTATTGATGCCTGAGGACAGTACGCATGTATAGACTCCAAGTACAGTTTAAATGCCAGGGCATAGTGCACATGTGTATATGTCTTGGACACACTATGCTTTTTCAGATATAAGTGAACAGCGTACATGTGCAGATGCCTAAGAACAGTTCAGATGTCAGACCACAGTATACATGTGTGGACGTCCTGGACACACTATAAATGTATTGATGTCTGAGGATAGTGCACATGTGTAGATGGATAAGCACAGTTCAAATGTCTGAAGATATCTGAGCATAGTGTATACATGTGGATGCCCTTGACACACTGAATGCGTTGAAGTCTGAGGACAGTGCACATGTGTGGATATCCTGAACACACTGTGCATATTCTGATATAAGAGAGCAATGCAAATGTGCAGATATCCAAGCACAGTTCAGATGCCGAAGCACAGTGCACAAGTATGGATGTCCTGGACACATTATGCATGTTCAGATATAAGACAAGAGTGCCACATGCAGATGCCTGAGGACATTTCAGATGTCAGAGCACAGTACACATGTGTGGATGTCCTGGACACACTATACATATACTGATATCTGAGGACAGTGCACATGTGCAGATGTCAGAGGACAGTTCAGATATCTGAGCACAACACACATGTGTGGATATCTTGGGCACACTGTGTTTGTATTTGGTGGCTAAGGATAGTGCACATGGGTAGATGTCTTAGGACAGTTCAAATGTTTGAGAACAGTTCATATGTGTGGGTGTCCTGGGTACATTGTGCATGCTCAGATATCAGAGAACAATGCACATATGTAGATGTCCTGAGCACACTGTGCATGCATTGATTTCTGAGGAAAGTGGACATATGTAGATGCCTGAGGACAGTTCAAATATCAGAGCACAGATCAGATGAATAGAGATTCTGGGCACATTGTACATGCTCAGATATCAGAGAACAGTGCACATGTATGAATGTCACAGTACATATACACTGATATTTGCATGTTGGATGCAGATACAGATACTGAAGCATGTGTTGTTATTATGGCCACAAGATCAAAAAAGAAATTGAAGAATAAAATATCCCCTCCCAATGATGATGATGATGATGATGATGATGATGATGATGATGCAAAGACAAGCAAGGAAGCCACTGTAGAAGTTGAAGAGGAGGTGATGCACTGACTAGAGCCACAATGGCATGGTACAGAGCATAAGGAGACAACAGTAGAGTTACAGCAACCTGTCTTATGAAATGAGCAAAACAAGTAAAGTGAAGGAAGACAGTAACATGATAGTACATCAGTAACCATACTTATACATCCAAATATGCCCTGCCATGATGAGGCATCCCAGGGGCACCTAGACCATAGATGAACAGCTGCAGTAATGCACGTAGTCCTGGACAGCGCACACATGCCACACAATGATATGGTGGCATGGTGAAATGGCATGAGCATGGCTGTCCACTAACACAAGATATATGTGATATTCAGAGGTATGACACAAATATAGGAAAGTAGACCACAGAAAAATAATGCACACTGAAAAAATGGTCATATACCTAAGCACAACACTCATCAGTGCAAGAAGATGTGAGCCAGGGCATGGCAACAACATTATCAGGCAAAGATCATGCCAGCAAGGCACAAAGGAACTGATAAATTCACATTTCAGCTACACCACACAGACATGCAGTACTTACCACAGAGATAAGTGTGCATCAAATTCAAAGATTCCTGTTTAAGGTATTTGATTTGCTCCCACTTGCATGGGTCATACAACAAAACACATGATAGCATTACCATTGCAGTGTGTTTGACATACTTTGGTTCATGTCACATATGATTGCCCTGTGCATGACACTGCATAATGTATGCCATAGCACCTAGAACACATTTGCCAGAGAGAGATGTGGAGATAAGTTGACCTAAAGTCCATAGCAGGTAGCGTGTGGCCTGGTCTACTGACTGAGGACTGCAGGCTGCAGGCATCCACCATTAATGGTACCCATATCATCCATTTTGGAGAGCATGATGTGTGGTTGGCTATATGATGCAACAGGTGTTGGGCTGTTGTAGAGGGCAGAAAAGGCAACAAATTACAGACAATGTTGTAGCACATAGCAGACCATTACAGTAGGATTACAGGAGGTTACTAGGCTAATAACCCTAGGGCCCTCACAAGCCTAGCCAAGTTTTGTGCTTGTTTCCATGATCAGCACCTATCAACCCTGTCCAAGAGGGACATAGGTGGAACCCCTGGGGTGACTTTACCGTTACCCATCCAATCATCCAGATTGCATTTGAAGAGGGATAATGAGGTGCTCTGCTTGACATGAAGTGGGAATTTGTTCCAAAGGTGTGGCAACCTCTGGGAGACAAATCTGTCCCTCCAGCAGATTCTAATAATGTCACATACTAAGTTGAGGCCATTAGACCAAATAACCCATGTGCCATTTGACTTACAGATATGCAGCATTTCCAATAAAGCAGGGTCAAAGATTGTCTTATATGCAAGAGATCTCCTCTGAGTATTCCAGGGAGTATTACCATACAGTGGTAATCAATACAGAAGATATAGCATCCATCTTGTACAACACATAGCTTGGAGGAGGTTACAGGTCATTATGACAGCATTATGCAGGTAGGTATAGTACATTTTCCTTTTGAATATGCAGGAGATCACATGCAGACAGTGAATAGGTATAACCATAGTGGTACACTACTTGGCCATGATAACCACAAAGTGCTGAACTATCCTCTATACAAAGGTGGAGACCACATACCCAAGAGGGTTATAACTGCCCTTATTGAATAGGATACATTATATCTTTTACTTTTGGTCATGATATATGGGGTGTAAAAGACAATGATGTGGGCTAGACAGGAAGACCTGGTATATGTTAGGGGCTACCTGTTCTACAACAAACAAAGTTAACAACTCAACCAGATTCACTTATCCTTGCTGAAAAATGTTCTGTATGCAAGTGTGCCAGATTTCCACATGGCGTTGTGTGCATAGTAACTTTAGGATGTTCTGTTGGTAAATATATCACCACATTGCAGGTAGGGAGTAATGTCTGTGTTTTGACTTGTTTGTATTGGCTCTGTCTTAACAATCCAGCCTCACGTGCTTAAATAAAACAGTAGTGTTTTATGCTGTGCCAGGATCCCCTTTGCATGTTATTGCATCTGCCATGCCCTGCTTTTCCTTTCACCCCAACTGTCTTCTCTGTTCGACTCCAGTGCCCCATGTCCTCTAACAGTATTGGACATACAAACCTTAGTCCCAGTTTCTTAGGGTTTTCCAATATATGCACACCAAGTTTTGTTAGTAGCTTGTCCCACATTGCTGGCTGTAGCTCTTGGTAAGTGATAGTCATTGTTTTGGTAGCAGGAAGGTCAAGTTTAGAAAGCAGCACAGCTATCAAATGATAACATTGTTGTTATTGATCATTTGCAGTCCCACATGCTGTATCTTGCACTGCACATTCTGCAGCAAGTGAAAGCACCAACCTTTGTGCCTTGATGCCAGGAACTGCAGCTGATAGCCAATCTAAAATACAGGCTTAAAGTGAAAGATGATGATACAGGAATGAAGGAAAACATTGAGCCCCTCAACTTACATATGCAGTGTTTCAAACATACTCAGATATATCATTGGGTCATGCTAAAAATCAGGGAATATACAAGCCATGATAAAATATCGGCAGTTTATTGATAAGTGCATAGATGCTGCATAGCTGATAACAGGCAGCTTAGAAAAGGCAAATTCAAAAACAACAAAAGTGGCACACTAATTCTGGATAAAGCAATATTATTAATTAGTCAGAATTAGTGTATCGGTTTTGTCTTTTATGAAAATACCAGAGTATTTTAGCGGCTATTTATGTTTTTAGCTGTTTTCTTAATATTTGGGCACCTTAAAATGGGTGTTATACATCAGTTATACTGCATTTACCAATTTGTGAATGTTGTCATTTTTTTGTGATTAGAAGTAATTGACAGTCATCTACATTAAAGTATCAGAGCCAGAATTCAGATGCTGCTTTGGTACTAATGTGTCTGGTATGGTATATGCGGCAAATGAATCAGTCCATGGCACTATCTTTAATTACATCTGTCACCATGCCATCCACATCATGTTGCTCAATGCCAGCAGGCAGTGGTGATATCAGAAGGTGTAGGGTATTTGCTCTCTCCTGCACGTTGCATGCAGGAAGCTATGCTGTATCATATGCTTATAATCTGTGATATCATTAGAAAGAATTGGCATTTGCTACTAAATTGCCCAGAGATTAGGAAAGTCATAGATGATAGGCCGAGATTTGCATTTAAGAACAACACTTCTCTTAAAAGAAGTCTATGTTATAAACAACGGAATGATTTTGGTCATTTTGGATCTGAACGGGAGGGCACCTTTTGTTGTAATAGATGTAAAGCTTGTCAGTATATTCTCAGTTGTACTTCTTATGTGTTCCCCAGGACTGGACAGAAGGTTGAATTCTCCTTTTATGCTGATTACATGAGTAAGAATTTAATCTACTTGGCTAGTTGTACTAGATGTACCTCCTACTATGTAGGAAAAACTAACAGAACTTTTAAGGAGAGGATCCTGGAACACACAGGGGACATTAGAAACAAGAAAAAATCCAATACATTAGCACAACATGTATAGACTTAAGGTGAGGACCACAAATTTAAGTTTTTAGTGTTGGAATTGTTGGCAGATAACAAAAGAGGTGGTGATGTGAACAGTAAGACAGAAGAAAAGTAATTGAGATGGATTTTGACACTACAGGCACATTTATATCCAGGCCTAAATGATAAAGTATCACTTAGGCCAGGTTTGAAACTACATCCACTAAATCATTGAACAGTAGTAAGAGATTTGGTTGAATATGGTTTATATGTGCTAAAACTTTATACTTACGTGTTATGTATTATTTATATAGGTGCAATAGTTTTAAGGTAATCAACATTGTTCAATACAGTACTCCTACTTTTTTATTAATTGGGGTCAGTTTTATTTGATTGAAGAATTTCTGTTTTTGTTTAGTTGTTTTATGTAGTTAGAGTATTAACTGATAAACCAATATAAACAGTTGCTCTATGCAGGTATGGACCCTGCATCTCGTGTCTGTGGGGTTGAAGCACTAACCATTGTGCCAATTCTCAATATGATATTTTGACTTGATTGTAGTACATTACATAGAAGGGTATATATTTAAATGAAGTGCCAATAGCTGTTTTGCTATTGGACTTTGAAGAGAACACTGATTGTTTATTGGTTGTTAGTTTCTGCCTTAGACACATGTTGTCACTGCATATTTATGACAACATTGAATTCTATTGTTGTATGAATTAATTCTTATATTTTTATTGGCTGTTGATCTGATTCTAGAATCAATATAATATGTAAAAGATGCTGTCTTTTAATTGCATCTGATTGGATGTTCAGTTGTCTAGAAGCATGGATTGGTTAATTGTCTTTTTGAAGTTCTATATAAGAAGATGGTTTACTAAGTTTTGTAGTGGTCTGAAGAAGTAGTATTTTGTTGCCATGAAAGCACTAACCTTTTTATTTTTTACATCAATAAATCTATGTGTGGTGTTTAGCCATGGTGGTCAGAACCTGGAATTCTTTTTCTCTGTTTGTAGGTATATTCAACCTTTGCCTGATCTGCAACTTTTTGGCCTTTGTCTGTATTATATGCTTATAATCTGATGCTAGCCAGGACAGTTTATGTGAGTGTACCTGAGGGATGAAAAAAGAAAGAAAATTATATGAGAAACCAAAAATACCCAAAAGGTTATCCCAGCTTACGTTTGTAAATGATGTACATAAACCCAAGCACTAGTCATATCTTTTTGCACATTTTCTGTTTCTTGTAGTTTATTTTCATACTGTTCATTTATTTGTGTTTCCCTATGAGCAATATACACCTCTGTTTCTGTTGTTGTCTTATGTCTTCTTCAGGCCTTGGATACCATATAATTCTCCACATGTTGCACTACTAGAATGGGGTGTAGGGTCTCTGTATGAGTATCCCTTCCTGTGTCTTAATCTGTGCCATAAATTTATAAACAAGTGATTGACAAATTTTCAACAACTATCTTCTGTCATATTTCGATTCATTACTCTGCCCCTTTTTAAAAGTAATACATACTTCCTGTCCTTTCATCTTAACCATTATTTCTTATTCTTTTCCCTTACCTTGCACTGAGCACTGCAGTATACTAGTACTTCAGCTAGACAGAAGCATGCATTTTAATCCAGTCTCACTGCAAAATGTCATTTTAAAGATAAGAGGAAAATGTCATTAATAATCAGTACCCCACTGGACATGTCTCCTCGCTTTACACTTGATTGTATTTATTATGAAAACCTGTGAATCCTACTGCCAACCCATTCTTTTACTTAGAATACCAACGGTGGTGGTGCTGCAGTAGCGTTGTCGCCTCACAGTAAGACATTGTCCTGTTCGATTCTCAGCTAGAGCGTCTTCTGTGTGGAGACCTGCGTGAATGGGCTTACCTTCGTTGAAGGTTGTGCATCAGGGCCGACAACTCGGCAAGTAAAAATCTACTGCCAATCATTAGCGGACTGGAGTTCCGCTGTGGCGACCCCTAACCGGGAAAAGCCGAAAGACACAACAACAACCAACCTGGTGCTTCCCCATGACAAGCACCTCAGTTAAAATCATTACCATCATTATCGTTGTTATTATTATTATTATTATTATTATTATTAATCAGGACTTTTATTATTATTATTATTAGAGTGTGTGTGTGTGTGTGTGTGTGTGTGTGTGTGTGTGTGTGTGTGTGTGTGTGTGTGTGTGTGTGTGTGTGTCCTGTGTGACTCTGTTTAAGAATAATCCAAAATACTGCTAACGGTCTAGAAAGCAATGACATTCAGCAGAAAAGCTAATCAGTCCTTCGATAAACTTTATTTCAATAAAAATAAGCGCTTTTATTTGCAATAAAAATAAGCTTTTGTTCAAATAAAATTTATCAAAGGTCTGATAAAGTTTATCGAAGGACTGACAAATAAAGTTTATCAAAGGACTGACTAGCTTTTCTGTTGAAAGTAATTTCATTCCAGACCTGTAGCAGTATTTTGGATTATTTTGTAGTTTGTGTCATGAAATCAAAATTTGTGACTGTTTCAAACTTGGGAAAAGTCTGAACTGGGCATGTGCCCATTGTTCCTTACAAATTTTGTTGCTAGAAAAAAACATTTTGAAAAATATTTTAATAGTAGTATATAGAGAAAGTTTCACATATCCAATGGAAAAAATGAATGAAATAAGCTGATGTGCTGCTTAACTTTTGTGGCAGGATGACCTGCTAGCAGAAGTGTATTCAAAACTTGAAATTGTTTATTATTCCATGAGTGCTGCATATCTGGGCAGTCAGTCTTCAGTTTTCATAACAGTTATGAATGATCGTTGCATACTTGACTATATGTTACAAAGTCATGGCATAGTTAAGGCTATTTCCTTGATAATGATTTTTTTGCTGACAGGCATGAAGTGAGAAGAGAAAATGATGTTGACAGTTACAAGGCAATGTTTTTGATACATTCTGTGGATCTCTGCAACAACATCAGGACACCATAAGGCCAGTCAGGCTGTTATGACTGTCCTCTCTGCCTCACCTCTGTGAATCCCTCTAGCAGTGTGTGGTGACCACAAACCACAGGGGTTAACAGTTAAGGATACTAGCTTCACCCTCACAGTTATATCAGATAAATACTTTAAATACATGCATATTTTAAATGCTAGTATGAAATTAGCTCCCTATAGTAGATATGTCAAAAAAGCATGTTTTTGTTGATTTTCTGATTTAGTCAGGTTAGTTCTTGGTCCTGCATAGCTAATGCCCTTTGACCCCATTATTACTGACAAAACCCCTTTTCCAACCCCATTTACCTCACTATTGTAGTGTAGTCCTGAAACACAATGTAACAGACTTAAATAATTAACCTTAATTACACAAACTCCACTCCACACACCTTCAGATAGAAACAACTCTGATCCAGAACAATACCAAAACAGCAAAATCTTCAGAAGTCAGGAATCGAAAAACAGGAACCAAAGTCAAATTCAAAAGCAAATTCTTTATTCTCCAGCGCCTTGGTGTAACCACCTTTCAAGAGTATACATTCTCACTGAAAGAATGGATATATATATATATATACACACTCATAGCAATTAATTAAACAATTATGTTCAAAAAAGTTTTAAAGCAGACACCTCCAGTTTATTTCATTATTCAATCCACAGGGTGTCATTGTATTGTATTTCAAAATAAAAATACTTTCCTTATATTGTAAGTTATATTTCAAAGCATTTTCATCATTACAAAGACATTTCACACTTTCTAAAACTGTTCCTGTTAAAAATGAAGCATCACTATTATGATAAACACTAAAATGTGTGGCAATAAATTTATTTTCCCTTTTATGTCTTATGTCTCTAATATGCTCACCTAACCTAATACGAAACTCTCTTTTAGTTTCACCTATATAATATATTCGATTCCTGACTTCTGAAGATTTTGCTGTTTTGGTATTGTTCTGGATCAGAGTTGTTAAATAATTAACCTGTCTCTGACCTAACACACTGTCATGCTTACTCCCATGTTTTTTTTTTTTTTTTTTTGTATTCACCAACACATATCCCACCCCATGCCCAATATGCAGTGAGATAAAGTCATCAAGACCACAGATGTCTGCTGAAATGTGCCCCAGTAAATTAAACAAAGGTAGATGATCCTACTGCCATAATCAAAGGCTTTTATCCTGTACCAAAAATCTGTCCTTCCACATTAAAAAGTCAGAATAGGCTTGTCGGGGTAAGTGTGCCTTGACGATCAAGTAGAGGCATTCACAGTATTCAATGGTCAGCTGCATAAGGGCAAAAAAATTACCCTTTGACTTTAATGTTCTTTGTGTGATCAGTGTTACTGAACCTTGACTAGTCACTTGCATGATTATAGTAACCTAATCCGAGTGAAGAAATGATTACTGAGACCAGACTTTTAACCCATCCTATATTACAGCTACCATTCTTCAGTGGTCTGATAACTTATTTTCTTTGTTTGGCCCACTCTTCCTGACTAAGCAGGACCGTATTGTAAAGTAGGCAGAATAATCTGTTTTCAAAAGAAAAGCATAATATGCTTTTCTTGTTATTTTGCTGGTATGAATAAGAAGAGACCTGCTGCTCTGCAGACTGAGACTATTGCAGAGCACTGCATCATCCCCACTGCTTTCATTCTACACCCTTGTTCTTTTCTGAAGCCTAATGTAATGTTGCTCATTTGCAGTATGCTGTCCTCCCTGGGGCGTGCTTCCACTGATGGTAGGAGGCTAAGATAATGCACTCAGTGCCTGAGAAAAGCTCTTAAGCATCTTTTAATTGCAGTAATGTGCAGTAAAATGCATTGGTTTAGTCATATTTCAAACTGAAGAAAACACTACTCTCCATGTATGCATCCCAAAGCAGCCACCCACCCACCCACCTACATATGCATATTCAGCTCCCTCTCCCCACCCCCCACCCCCAACTACAGTATGACTCAAGGATGTGGAGAAAATTGCTTTTATACAGCTTATTTTCAAGTGATAAGCACCACCTTTGTGCACTGCCAACAACAGCATTAACATTGTTTTAGTTATGATTGCATAGACTGAATGATAATAGACTCAGTCTGATCCAGTAGGTAGCCAGCATGTACAGAAAGACATTTCAAAAGGAAGGCAACAAAGTCATGCTATTCAGCACTCAAGCATCAATTACATTTTGCTTGTTTATTGATAAACTGGTAAATATTTTGTTAATATTTCAGTGAACTGGACCTTCCCTGTACAGTCAGTTTATATGCAGGAAGGATATTACCGAGAGTACCTCAGTGCTGTCCAGTTTAACAAACAGTTTATCCCTTGAGAGCACACTAACAGGCTAAGGCTCCGACTAAAAATAACATCATTTAGTAAATGTTTCACTCAATATAGTGGTTAAAGCGGAACTGACTTTCACACAGTGTTCGAGGCAGACAATACATCTGAGATGAAAACTACTGATTTTGGAGCTTTGGAGCATACCTGACAGATATCTAGCTACGCAGCATTTTTTTCTGATCTCTCGTACCCCATCATTCTTGTCTCGTGTTTCTGATACATTGGGCTTGTTTACACCCTGGATTAGTCACTGATGAATGCTTTTGAAAGTAGCAATCATGTGTTAAGCCTGAAAATGTGATTTTTTTAATGCCTTCTGTGTTAATCCTTCAGTTCTGAGAATAGTGTTTTATACCTGATGCAGACTGTATCAGAAATGTGTTGCTGAGCTTGGCATTAAATTTAAGGGCTGTTTATTAATAGCACCAGCATTATATGACTGACAGGTCTGCTTTTGGAATGCTAGGATTCTGTACATACTTTAACAATTATTTCAATACTTTGTAAA
The DNA here is from genome assembly GCF_019279795.1 of Protopterus annectens. Classification (NCBI taxonomy): domain Eukaryota; kingdom Metazoa; phylum Chordata; order Ceratodontiformes; family Protopteridae; genus Protopterus; species Protopterus annectens. The sequence continues at coordinate 883,380,875 of NC_056741.1, forward strand.
CCTGGGAAAAGTAAAACCAGATTTAAAATGTATTTACTTTGGTATGCATGTATGCACAAATGCGATTGTTCAAAACAGGAGCTCTGTTATTCATTGAACAGAGTTTTACAAAATGGGAATTGCTGATTTTTTTCATCAGTTCCCATTTTTCTTTCAATTAAAACTGTCTACTAACCATAGAGAGAGAGACAGAACATGTGATAAGGGCATTTCTCCCTGCCTCCAGTGTTGTGTAGTCTTGGAGTTAGTATATCAAGAGATGTGGAGTGGTGTTGGAGTGTAGGGTGGACTTCCTCCTGTAAACATGCTATTTTTGTACTTTTTACAGTAGTCAGTGTTGTATTTTGTCACTTTTTTCCCAGTGCAACTAGTTCCAACAATGTTTAATGTTTAGCCATAAATCAGTTCAGAACTGCTCTTACAGTGAAAATATTTTTTTAGATCAAGTCAAATAGCACAAAACAGATGCAACAGATAGACAGTGAGATTAAAATGAACACATAGTATTTGACTCGAGTCAAATGAAGTGCTAATATGCATTATCCACTGAAAGGAACCAACATCTTTTCTTAAGGGGCAGAGTATTTTTTAGGTTCTGTGTGTGGGGAGAGACAGAGAAGCATCAGAAGATGAAATGCTAACTGTTATTAAAGAAAGAAAGAGCAGTCTGGGGGACATGATGAGAAACTGATGTCCAGTTTTAACATTATCAGTGGTATGGAATTTGCATGCATGTATTTTTGTAATTATTTATTTGGTACTTACGTATTATCGCAACCACATTTTAATGTCCTGTAATTACTAACGTTTTAGTGAAATGACTGTAGGTTAAAGTAAAACTGAGTGAGTGAATTTCTACTTATTACTGTTTCACCTTGTTTGAGAAACAGGAACCAGAATAAGAAGCCAAGCAGGAGGTTGCCAAACACCTGCAAATGGACAACAATTTTCAGCAAGTGCGTTTTTTAACACATGCAGCCTACAACCATTCTGTGTACCAGTCTGCCCAGAAAAGCAGGGCAACTGCCATCCTGTAAGTGTTTCACTTGTTTGTACTACTTTTGAACTGAGCTTCCTAAAGCAAAACTTGAGCAGTTATGCTACTTTTCTGAAGACTATCTCTATTCTTTACCTATGTGAGGACCATCTTCCTCTTAAAAGTCAAGCTCCTTCGTAAGCTGTTTGTTGTAGGCACTGCACTTAAAATTCTGGTAGTACTTTCCGGACACTGGGTATAATGCGCGTTGAACTCAGAATTCACTTTGCAGGGTTTCTTCTAGGCGGATTATGCTCCAAACTTGCAGATCACGGTCACTTTAAAAGGGGAAATCCTCTTCCTTGGGAAAATGGTCTATCAAACTGAGGTAAACCTGCCATTGACTTATTTCTGGGGAATTAAACCTTTCTAACAGTATACTGCTGCTGATTTCAGGCTTACTAAATGTAAATGTCAGCAGATGTTTTAGGCCACCGAAAACTGTAGTAATTACAGGACGTTAAAAATGTGGTTGCGATAATACATAAGTACCATTTATTTCATTTTATTGGCTAGATAGAGCAAATTATATCTGTGGTCTTTTTCAGTAGAATGATATTTATTTATTCTAAATGTAAGCAATATGACCAGGACACAATGGAAGTTCCACTACTTTTTCTTCCATTGAATGACACATGATTTTTATATTTCTGATCTAACATCCATTTTGGCAGATGGGACCTTAGCTGTGTATGTACGTGTTTGTGTGTGCGTGTGTGTGTGTGTGTGGGCTATGAAGAAACATCAAGCTTAGAAAGTGGTCTTCATCAACAGATGGACCCATAGATGTATATTTGTGTGTGCAGTGGATAAAGGAGCAGCAGACCTGGGAAGTTCTCTGCATCAGCACATGGAACCATAGATGTATATTTGTGTGTGCAGTGGATAAAGGAGCAGCAGATCTGGGAAGTTCTCTGCATCAGCACATGGAACCATAGATGTATATTTGTGTGTGCAGTGGATAAAGGAGCACCAGACCTGGGAAGTTCTCTGCATCAGCACATGGAACCATAGATGTATATTTGTGTGTGCAGTGGATAAAGGAGCAGCAGACCTGGGAAGTTCTCTGCATCAGCACATGGAACCATAGATGTATATTTGTGTGTGCAGTGGATAAAGGAGCAGCAGACCTGGGAAGTTCTCTGCATTAGCACATGGAACCATAGATGTATATTTGTGTGTGCAGTGGATAAAGGAGCAGCAGACCTGGGAAGTTCTCTGCATCAGCACATGGACCCATAGATGTATATTTGTGTGTGCAGTGGATAAAGGAGCAGCAGACCTGGGGAAGTTCTCTGCATCAGCACATGGAACCATAGATGTATATTTGTGTGTGCAGTGGATAAAGGAGCAGCAGACCTGGGAAGTTCTCTGCATCAGCACATGGAACCATAGATGTATATTTGTGTGTGCAGTGGATAAAGGAGCAGCAGACCTGGGAAGTTCTCTGCATCAGCACATGGAACCATAGATGTATATTTGTGTGTGCAGTGGATAAAGGAGCAGCAGACCTGGGAAGTTCTCTGCATCAGCACATGGAACCATAGATGTATATTTGTGTGTGCAGTGGATAAAGGAGCAGCAGACCTGGGAAGTTCTCTGCTTCAGCACATGGAACCATAGATGTATATTTGTGTGTGCAGTGGATAAAGGAGCACCAAACCTGGGAAGTTCTCTGCATCAGCACATGGACCCATAGATGTATTTTTTGTGGTCAAGGGGGATTAACATGAATGAGTATCAAGCCAGGGTAATGCTCTGCATGAGCAGGTGGAACCATAGATCCCTATTTGTGTGTAAGGAGGTGATTAGCATGAAGGAGCACCAAACCTGGGTAGTGCTCTGTATTAGCAGATGGAAATATTGTATTTTACTGCATTTATTTATTTATTCTTTGTTCACCGGGTTAGTCCTACTAGGTTAGTAGCATCTTTTCAGAAGAGATCTGAGGCGATATTTATACTATAGATATATATTTTTCTGTATGTATGTATGTGTGTGGGGGATTAGTATCAAAGACCACCAAGCCTGAGTAATGCTTTGTATCAGCAGATTGAACCATAGATTTATGTTTGTGTGTACCTGGGGAGGTTGGTGAGAAGGAATACCTTGTACCTGGGAAGTGCTCTGCATTAGCAGATGGAACCATACATGAATATTTGTGTGTGGGGGGGATTTAGTATGAAGGAACAGCAGACGTGAGTAGTGCTGTTTATGAGCTGATGGAACCATAGATGTTTGTGTGTATGTGTGTGTGTGTGTGTGTGTGTGTGTGTGTGTGTGTGTGTGTGTGTGTGTGTGTGTGTGTGTGTGTGTGTGGTGGGGGAGTTACTATGAAGGAACACCAAGCCTGGGTAATGCTCTACAGCAGCAGATGAAGCCACAGATATATATTAGCATTTATGGAGGGGATTAGTATGAAGAAACACCAAGCCTGGATAGTTTTCTACATTAGCAGATGAACCATAGATGTATATTTGTGTGTGTGTGGTGTTACTATAATGCAACACCAAGTATGGGTACTGCTCTGCATTTGCAAATGGAACCACAGATGTATATTTGTGTGTGTGGGGGGGGGGGAGTAGTGCGACACAACACTGAACATGGGTAGTACTTTGCATTAGAAGATGGAACCATAGAGGTATATTTGTGTGTGGGGATTAATAAGAAGGAACACCAAGCCTGAGTAATTCTCAGCATTAGCAGATGAAATCATAGATGTATGTTTGTGTATAAGGAGATGATTAGTATGAAGGAATACCAAATCTGGGTAGTGCCATGCATTTCAGGTGGAAATCAGGTGCAGAACAGTCATGGATTAGGCACAGAATGTCATCCTGGAAAAGGGGGTTAGGTAGTTGGATGGGAGGCATACTGGGGATGTATAATGTGTTGGTTTTCAGTTCATAATGGTAGATTACAGGGGTGGGCTTATCCCTACCACCCAGGCAGGTATACATTTCACGTGTGTCTGTGGTCTAGACAGCATTAGTTTCTAGGCCATTGGCTGTGGGGGGATGTGTCCATTTTCAGTATGGGTGTGCCAGCAGCAGTAGGGTATGACAGAGGTGACTGGCTGTGAGGATAAATCAAAGCTGCTTATGTTAACAGGAAGTCCTGTGATACAAGACACTCTGAGTCTATGGCCTGCAATTTGAATAGTGATATCAGCCTTTAGCATACACAAAAATAAGGTGTCAGGTGCAACCCTGAGCTACTTAAATTACATACTTTTACCAGCAGATATACAACATATAGATTCAGAGCTGAATATAAAGGCATGAATTTACCTGACTGAGATATGTTTTTGTTACTTGTGATCATAATGATGCTTTGTCTGTAGATGTTTGATAATAAAAAGGGTATTTTGAGTACAGTTGTACTTACTTGTACAGTTGATAATGTGTTGGGAACAGCTATTCATCTTGCAAGCTGTGCTGAAATTCTTTGTTTAGTCCAGTAACAGTGGCAGAACATAAGAAAACTGGTTCATTATCTAGAAAGAAATTTGGCATACTATTGGTATAAGAATTGGTAAAAGGTTTATTAACATGCTGAGAAAGAAATGAATCAGGGGAAGAGACAGATGGAGGCTATAATGCCTTGCTCTGTATGGTTCCCACAGCAGCAATATGAAATACATTTCTAAGTCATTACATATGTATTTGTTCATTTATTTGATTTCAAGCAAACATCTGATTTGTACACAGTCATACAATGTGCTGTAACTGATGATCACGTGTGTGTGTGTGTGTGAGTGTGTGTGTGCGTGTGTGTGTGTGTGTGTGTGTGTGTGTGTGTGGGTATGTGTGTGTGTGTGTGTGTATTGTGCATCAATACTTAGTTCTTGCATCCTGGAGTAATTATGATGTAAAGGAACAAACTGATTGGAGTGAGCAGTGACATCATGACACAGACAATGTCCTTTTCGTATGATCCTTGTTTTCCTTTTTTTGTTGACTGTTGGTAGTGTTTACATTTGGTTGTCAATAAACTGGACATCATGACGTTTACGTGTTTGATGTTAATATTTTAATAATGAATGCATTTTAAATTTAGCTTTTTTCAAGCATGTGAGTGTAAAATGTACTGTGTTGGGCTATAGCAGTTTGTTTAGCACTTATTGTAGATAAGTAAGGCTGTAAGTTGTTAATGAGTTGCTTCTTGTAGTGCAGGCTTGATTCTCTCAGCCTTCATTTGCCTTCTGTATGACTCAAGGACCTTCCCCAGACAGTGTTCTTGAGCTGTTCCTGAAAAGGGACATGCATCCATTGGGTTATCCCAAGCTGTTAACAAATGTGTTACATATTTGTTTCTGAATTCTTGCATCTATCACATAGCTGCTTAATAATTGTTCACTATATGGTATTTGACTATGAATCCCAGAATGTCTCTTCTAGTTTAATGGGCTGTCAAATGCCTTTTCAATATTTTCAGTGTCATCTAAAGAGTAGTTTATATAGCTCATCCTAAGTCTGTTTTCGATGCAATATTTTTTTTTTGCTTGTTTTTTTTTTCAAATTTCAAATGCCTGCCAGTGTTTTGCTGTAAAATTTGAAATAAGTTTTAAACTAAATCCAAATGTCTGTTATCAGTGTAAAAGTAAAGAATAAAAAAAAGTACGCATATTGATAGGTTTTTTATTTATTTTATTATTTATTTATTGACGTTTGTTTACCGGGAAGGTCCACTGGGCCAGAAAGAGCCCATTTTCAGTGGAGGCCTGGGAAGAAAGCTCCAACATTACAATACAAATTAAATAAAAGTTTCAGCAGTACAAACATTAGGCAAAAAATCCAGTCTAGCATAAAAATCAGCAGAAGTCAACAAGTAACATATGTACAACTTTGGGTAGAACAAAATTCTGTAGTTTCAAAAGTAGACAAAAGCATCTTGAATAGTGTTTTATGATAAATGGGGAGAGATAGCCAAGTAACAGGATATTGGTATGGCTGGGGCAAGCCCCAGTCAATTACCATGCCTAGAGCCCTATTTGACTGTAGTTCAGCTCTGCCTGCAAGTCAGTACATGCTGGGCTGTCCTTAATGAGGGCATTTTCTTTTGTAAGGTTCAGGGTGGTAGAAGAGAACTGGTGTTTCGTATATCTATTTTGTCATGGGAGAAGAAAACACTTTAAGAAATACTAGGGGGGATTCAATAAAGCCTTCATGGATTAGTTTTCCATTTAGGCATAGTGGCACAGAGCTTACATGTAATTAAACAGCTGTGCAATCCAGTAAACAGAGCTGAGGGGCATGCACGGTACCAACACGGAAGTGTCCATGGCATGCAAATCACCTCATAAGCAGGTGAATTGCATGCAAATGAGGGTATAGAGCAATCCAGCTAACAGATAAGCAATCGTGCAGATCCTGTGTTGGTGTCAGAAGTGTACATGGAAAATTTCCATGTACATGAAATTAAAAAGTGAACAGGGGCTGTAAAAGCCCTGTTAAAACATCAGAAATAGCAAAGCAGACACAGATATGTGCACAACTATGCCCTGTGTGTCCAAAAAGTAACGAAAAAATATTTAAAATATATTGTTTTTAATACTCATGTTATGTTTGAGCGGCACGCAGCAGTAAGCAAACTTGCCATTATGCAAAATAAAATATTTAAAAGTGTAAAAATTAAAAGAATAAAATATGTGACAATAATGCATTATAGGGCCTTGCATGGAGTATGTACAATGGTAGATGTCTGTGGCTGCTAAGGAGGCAGGTCCTGCAATAGTGTAATATCCAGGTTGCGTGCATGGATCTGTATGCAAATGAGCTGGGGATACTGAATAGCAAAAATGGGCATCCCTGCCCAGAAATCAAACCCATATAGCCCCAGAACCATGTTGGTATCCACAGAAGAGGAGGCTGACATCAAAAAAGGCTGTATCTCTATTTCTTTAAGCACATTGGAGCACAGCGGCGCCCATTTGCATGCCGCTGAACTGAGCAGGGTGTGTGTCCAGTGCTGCTAAGCTTTGTTTAGCCTTGGGACTTGTGTTTAAGTGGTTAGAGCTGTGCTGAACATGTCTGTTCATGGGGGTGTGTCTGTTGACTGCTGAGCATTGTTTATACCTGTGGCATGGGTTTGCTCGCCATGCAGCAGGGCTTAGAAAGGAAGGTTGTCAAAAAATGAAAAAGAAATTGGCTGAGAAAGCAATCATAGATAAATTACTGATGACCCATGTTCCACCTAAACTGGGCCATTCCAACCCCGCAGTGATGCACTTGGCAGGTGGAATGCATCATAGTTAGCCAATCACACAAGCTGTATCTACAGCAGAGCACTATAAAGTATGCATACACCGTACAATCTAATTTCACCCCCATACTCTGCAACACTGAAGTACAGACTTGGGAATTTTAACTCAGAGAATGCTAGGGGCTGCTGCAGCTCTGCTACATCTGTATGTGCTAGATGCTGAGGTCACTGGTGCTGCTGCTGCTGACAATAGGCCTAGACTGAGAAGGAGAAGAGTGTTCAGGCCCAGGGTAACCTTCCAGGAGCTACATGAGCTTGAGATTGTAGAATGCTACAGGATGGACAGGGACATACTACAAGAACTCACCAAGCTCTTCCCCCCTCAACTCAGTTCCACTCAGAGGGAAACCCATCACAGTGGAAACAAAGGTATGTGTAGCCCTTAGGATACTAGCTACAGGTATTTTTCAAAGACCAACTGAGGACATGATGGGGGTCTCACAGGCATCAGCATCCAGGGTACTCCACCAGTTCCTGGTGCCATGCAAACACATGCCAGTGAGCACATTTATCTACCCCGCACCCCTGAGGAGAGGCCCAGCAGTATGCATCTCTTCTAACATGTAGCACACTATTGGGTGCCATAGATTGCACTCATGTCCACATCAAAGCACCGCCTGGTGAGGAGGGTAGAGTCTACATCAAATGCAATGGGTATCACTCCATCAACTGCCAGGTTGTGTGCAATGCCCACGGCATTATCATGAATGTATGTGCTGACAGCCCTGGCAATTATCATGACTCCCATATCTGACACGCATCACAACTCTATCAGATGTTTGCCAGTGGGGACCATCCCATATAGCCATCTGCTGGGAGATGCTGGCTACACACTGAAACCTTGGATGATGAAACCCATCAGAAATGTACACACACCTACTGAATAATGCCATAATGAAGCACATGCACAAACTAGGAACATCATAGAGCATGTATTTGGGCTGCTCAAGTCACGGTTCAGTTCCAGTGCCTCAATATATCTGGTGGAGCCCTTCAGTACTCTCCAGCCACATGTCCACAGATGTTCACAGTATGTGCCATGCTACACAATATGATCCTGTGAAAATAGCTGTGGCAGGATCATCACAGGGAAGGGACAAACAACCCCCCATCAATGCCTAGGTCCCCACCAGCCACACCCACAGGGGGACTCGGAGGATGAATCTCCTGAGGTTGTCCCTGTAGGCAGACGTAGGTGTGCCCAGTATGCCCTGGCCTTGGCCAAGAGGCAACGCATAACACATGTACTGACAACCTAGGGTCGTAGGGACAGACACCTTACTCTGACTCGCATACATAGTAAAAAGGAGAACCTGTAACTAACCATGTATTAACTGTGTACTGCATGTATCAGAGAGAGTCAGCCCTGAAGCACAGGTCTTGCAACTGCTGCATTTACAAGGTAAGTCACTCTGCTATACAACAAATGTATGAGGTACTAGATTATGGTAGCATATGTATGGACCTGCTGAGTGTATGCAAGGGAACAGAGTGGGCTACTGGGCAACTTGAAGAGATCTAACAGCCACTTGGGACAACAGGTACTCTGTCCAGTACTGAGTTCTCCATAATATGCATTAGGCCACATGGCTGGAAACCCCACTGCATTATGCTAGGAAAATGCCAAACAGTGGGATCATAGGACAGATGCACAACTGTCAATGCCAGAGTCCCCTATCCCCAGCACATCTGTGTTCCCATACAACTGCAGTAACAGAGTATGTTTGCAGGGATATTATCAGCAGACTCCACATTTCCAGGGCTGTGCCATACAACCTGCCCACATATTTTACCCACAAAACACAGGGGTCAGTATATGTCCATATGCTGTTGATAGTGTGAGGAATGAAACCACTCTCTCTCTCTGGCTGCCAGTGTGGCTCACTGGGCTAAGGACATTAGCATGGGTGATGGTGTTGATGGTTAGAAGCTGGCAGCATCTACAACTTTTGCATATGAGATACTCATATGGTAGTAGTCGCAGAGACTGTCTTAATGCCACAATCTATGACTGCAAGACAGCTGGACAAAGCCAGAGAAAATGGGGGGACAGAGGGCCAAACCTACAGACAGACATTATACATGGTCTGAGTAACCTAGAAGGTGGCTAGTATAACAGCAGGTTGCAACAGGTCAGATTAGCTGCAGGATGTAAAGGCTATCACTTAAATGTCTCAGTAGTTACAACACTTCAGTGCCTGCAATTACAGTATGGTATCAGACAACCACAACTGTATGAGGAACAGAGCAGACATATGGGGCAATAGGCCGGACATTCTGCAAACACATGTACAGGGAGAGGTATGTAAACTGTCACCCTGTATGTGGTGTTACAGCATGTACCCCAGCACATCAAATCTCTCAACCTCTTACAGCAACAAATCTGGCCAAAGCCATGAATATAAGTGGGACAAAGGCCCCAGAATAGAGGCAAGTGTTAAAAATTTCACTTACAAGCATAAAGACTTGATAGACTAACATGTATTGCATTACCATGAATCTCCTGAAGTGTTTGAAGTCTGAATCTCAATTGTCTTGTCATTATTTCCTAACATCACTCTTTAATGATTTGCCACTAATGGGCCAGAAAACCACAATGTTATGTAACACAGACCAAAGATATGAGGCAAATATCTGGACTTTCTGTGCAAATCTGTACAGTTGATAGGCATGAGTCACATATTACATTCAACAAAGAACCAGGCAATGCCTTGGACAAAATAGCAGGGAGGTGCTGGAGTGTATAAACAGGTGCAGCAGCCAATGGTCTGTATAAACCTAATAAGAAGGAAAGCTCAATAGCAGCTCAGCATCCATGTATTTTCACACACACACACACACACAAACACACACACACACACACACACACATATATATATATATATATATATATATATATATATATATATATTTATATATATTTATATATATATATATATATATATAGAGAGAGACAGAGAGAGAAATGTGTGGACTGATATGGACTCTCCACACATATCTACATAACACATTTACATAACATACACACACAGCAAGAGTTAAAATGACATCCCTGTTATATACACACACAGACACACACACACACACACACACACACACACACACACACACACACATATATATACACACACACACACACACATATATATATATATATATATATATATATATATATATATATATATATATATATATGTGTGTGTGTGTGTGGGGGGGTGTAGGAATATCCCCACTTATACTCAGAATGCTGGAGTTATCTGCACCAACACATCACAACAGTTGTCTGATGGCAACAGACCAAGGCCACAAAAGGACAGAAGACACACACCCACAGAACCCTGTGCCTGTGGAATGTCACCCTGTAGACAGACAACGGTGAACAGGTGGTGTAATTGTGCAATGGTTGTAACTCAGGCCTTGAACAGGCCATATTGTCCATGGCTAATTGTCTAGCTACCAAACTGCAACCAGCCAGACATGGCCATACTGGAACTGTACACAGATAACAGAGGTATTAACAGGTATCCCACTCCTATGACACTAGAGACAATAACAGCAGCATGCTGGAGCACTCTGCAGGCCACACATGCTGCATAATATAAAGCCACTTTGCAGAGGCCACAAGTACTGTGGCTGCATCCACAAATACAACAGGCATAACCTGTGGGGCATGCAATATGTACTGTGAGCTATAGTGTATACAAATAGATAGGTAGGGGTTCTAATCTCACAACAGGTAACTGACTGTGTGTGTATACAGAATATCCCCTGCAGCAGTAACAACATGCCCATCTAGCCTATGTCTGTGCAATGATGGTTTATTTCATGGCCCTATGACTAGCTGCTTTCCTCAACAGTGGCCTCCTTTACAAAACCTGCTGATGTCATCCACCTTAACAGCACTGTCTGACAGTCTACTTTCAAGTAATCTCTGTGGCTCATGTGATAAGTACTGCACGTTGTAGTGTGTACTATTAGATAGGGGTTATAAAGTCACAACAGCCAACTGTCTGTGTGTAAATATCATCCCTTGCAGCACTAGAGACATGTCTATCTCTGAGCAATGGTTATACATTTTAAGGCCCTTTGACTACCTGATGACCTCTACATTGGCCTCCTTTAAAAAGCCTGCTGATGTCATCCACCTTAACAGCACTTGCTGACAGTCTACTTTTAAATAATCTGCGTGGTGCATGCGGTAAATATTGCAAGCTGTAGTGTATACTACTTGATACGTAGGAGTTCTAATCTCACAACTGCCGACTGTCTGTGTGTAAATATCACCCCTTGCAGCAGTACAGACATGCCTATCTCTGAGCAATGGTTATACATTTTAAGGCCCTTTGACTACCTGATGGCCTCTACATTGGCCTCCTTTACAAAGCCTGCTGATGTTATCCACCTTAACTGCACTGGCTGACAGTCTAATATCAAGTCTACTACTCTACTTCGTAAGTCATCTACTCTTGGCTGGTTCCAATCCTACCTTACTGACAGAAAACAACCTGTTAGATGGCAGCAGGCTTTCTCACCCTTCCTTGCTGTTCAAATAGGTGTTCCCCAAGGCTCCATATTTGGACCACTCCTTTTCAACATTTTTACCAACAACCTACATTCATCCTACAGTCTCTCATCTGTAATACAATACACAGATGCCTCTACTCTCTTATCTATCTCCAATACTATCTCAGACCTACACACACTAGCACAGAATTCCTTTATCACTGCTGAAAAATGGCTCCGAAATAATCAACTAATCCTTAACCAGAAAAAAAACACAACTCCTTCTCTTCCTACCTCAGGCACTCTCTCGCCTTAAATCCAACTTTTCTCTTTTCTCCCTAGATGGCACCACTATCTCCCCTGCCTCACACACCAAACTCCTTGGGGTAATAATTGATGACCGACTAAAATTTGACTTGCACATACAACAGGCCATCAAAAAAAACCCACCAAAAACTTGGACTACTTTATAGGAACAAAAAATTCTTCACTACTGCCACTAAATGCACTCTTGCACAGGCATTTCTCTTACCTAGTCTTCTATATGCTGCCCCCATCCTTACTAATATCCAAACTACCTCAATGCAGAAACTGGAACAAGCATACAACAAAACTGCCAGATTTATTCTAAACCAACCACTCTCATTGCATCACTGCCTCTCATTAAACAAACTTCAGTGGCTGGAATTTCCACACCTTCTCCTACAATCGCAACTCCACACTACCTTTTCCATACTCAACAACCCCTCTGCCTGCCCTGCTCTCACCTCCCATGTTGTTCTCTACTTTCCCCCAAGACCTCTCCAGAGTGCCGATCAGCATCTTCTCTCAGTTTATAAACCCAAATGGAATATTGGCAAAGTACTTTACAAACACTCTGTCTCACTAAATTGGAACAAACTCCCTCTCTATATTAGATCCAGCCTTTCCTTTCCCTGTTTTAAAAAGGAGCTTAAATCCCACATACTAAACTTGAAATGATGCCATTGCCTTGACCACATGTAGTCTTAGTGTGTCCTATTGTATAACCTGTTGCATCTCCTAACTTTCTTTCTCTGTTAGTAACTTCTGCTTAAACTAACCTCCTAAATCCTCAGCTCTACTACTATAGCCCTACTATACCCGCTTCTTTCTCTCCCCCTCCTATTCTCCACACTATTTATCTTCCCCGCTCCCCAATTTCTATCAATGTCTGTACATTTGCCTTTTTTTGAACAATGATTATCTTTTTGTTTTTACACTTATATGTAGTAAATTTAGACCACTGCTATCAGTGCAACCCTTAATGTTCAGATTTTTTTCTTTTGTTTTTCTCTTTAGAATTAATTTCATATTTGTATTGTTATTTTTAATAGTTTTATTCCTGTATGTTTATTTTTGCTTATGTTTGCTGGGGCTCTTTCCCCTTGGGTCTCCACTGAAAATGGGTTGCTTACTATCAATGCAATGCAAATAGTTAATAACCTTTTCTTTTTTACAATTATTATGTATTGTGATTGTTATTTAATATTTGTATAGTGTCACTTTACTTATGTTTGCTGGGGTTTTTCCTCTCGGGTCTCCACTGAAAATTGGTTTGTTTGCAAACTCAGTTGGACTAACCCAGTTAACAAATGTGTAAGAAAGAAATAAGTAAGTATGTAAGTAATCTCTGTGGCGCATGTGTTAAGTACTGCCAGCTGTAGTGTGTGCTACTAGATAGGTAGGGGTTCTACTCTTACAGCAGCCTATTCTGTGTGTGTGTATGTATACAATTGTATACAATTATCTGTCTGCAGCACTATGGACAAGCCCATATGTGCAATCTCCATGGAGTGGCTATACACTTTATGAGCCTAAGACTAGCTGCTGGCCTCTAAATGCCCTCCCCCTACAAGGCCTGCTGATGTCATCCATCTTAAAAGTACTAGCTGACACCTTAAGAGTACTAGCTGACAGTCTAAACTCAGATAAACTCTGTGGCACATGCGATAACTACTATGAGCTATAGTGTATAATTACAGATAGGGGTTCTAGTCTTCCACCAGTCAGCTCTGCATGTGTCCATGTATGTGGTCACAGATATATCCCCTAGTATCACTATGGGCATGGCCATATGGACTATTTCTGTGCAATGGTTATGCATTTTACAGCCTTTGACAAGCTCCAGGTCCTATGTAGATATCACCGATGTCTGCCACATCTAGGTTTGCATGGTCAGAAAACCCAGGCAACATGTATAAAGGGTAGCATGCCTTCTCACAAAGTATGAATGCATAATTATGCCATCTGCCCCCATTGTCCCACATATGACCTTCTACATCTATGCACCTAGGGAACCATGCAAAAATACTGCCGTATCTTGCTGAAGTCATATTTCTGTTGTGCTGCCATGCTATCCTGTGCCGTTGTACTGCCTAGAATAACCACTCAACCCCCTGGAACAGACACATACACAGGTCCAGGATACACCTGTTATTCTGTCACACTACCACCAGTCTAACCAAAGGTACACAAGGTTTGCTGTGTATTCATGACACATGCCAGCACACAGTACCTGCCATGGCCCACAACACCTACAATGGCACAACAATACTACACTATACACTTCATTGAAAGTAATATAGTCACCCTGTGCATCAGACACATATTTGCATGTCCTGCATCAATGGCACTGATGGCAGGGATGTGGCTCAGGTATCATCACATGCACAGGGTATGGTGAGGGGGTGCCAGAGGCCTAGGCTATGCCATACAGTTGGCAGCAAGTGTGTAAGTTAAGAAGGGGTGCTGGTCATATGTGCTGTGGAGAGGTGCCATGTGTGTCTGTGGGAGATCTGCATGTGACAGTGATGTTTGAGGGTGTGTGTGTACACAATCAAGCCCAGTGCTAGCCCTACATGTGTATATGTTGGATAGCTGTAGACTATACATGGCAGAGTGGACAGTTCACCATCTCTGGCCATGAATACAGGAACTTGCTCTGTCAGGAATGGCAGTGGCACCACCACACCAAAGGTCAGATGTGGTGCTAGTACTTGATGGTGACTGCTGTCTGCTGGGCCCGTGTCCCTCACGGGACCACCCAGTGCCATGAGCCCATGGCCTGCCAAGTAGTGGTGTGGACATCACACTTCCATCTGTAGCGCTGGAGGTACTGCCACTACATGGGCATGAGTGTGCATGGACACATGGTCTCTCAGCAGATTGCTGACCTACGTTCACATGCCCAGTGCCCTACCCCAACCAGATGTTCCAGCACAGACAATGTGCGGGCAAAGACAGACACTGTCTCAGCCCACCATCTGTCCACTACATCAGTGAAATGATCCATGATGTCACCAATGTGGTAGAGGCAGTCACGGATGTCAGACTGTGCTGTATCCATGACCCTGAGCATCCATCTGATGTTGCGTTCAGTACATGCCTGTGCCTCCATGATGGCTCACAACATGTGGCAAGTGATCCATGATGTGACACCTGTGGCAGGAGGTGGATGGACAGCAGTCCCTCTTCGAGCACCCCTGTCAATCTGCCTGTGTGGGACCTCACCAGCTGTCTGGCTATGGCCAACATCTACACTCACTGATGCCATAGTTGTTACACTGTCCTGTCCAATGTCAACATTATGTGACTGTCCAATATCTGTGGTCTCTGGGGCCAGGGTTTCTGTGGGCATACTGACTGTGTGCAGTGACAATGGGGGCAAAATAGGGATGTCAACCTCTGGGACAGATTCAGTGTCCAATGGAACACTGACATCGGGTTATAAATGGGACAGTCTCCAACCCCCCCCCGTTCACCCATGAGGAGGAAAACAAAATTAGTACATTATTACCTTCACTATTATGTATGGTAATCCACACAAACTCATATAGATGAGGAGCCACAACTGCATTACCAGTCACACATCTCATCACTGATCTCATGCACAACATAAATACACACAACACCATACACAGACAACACAGGCCATTTCTAACATGCGCTTCAGCTGCATCCAGTAAATGTTGGCAGTACACTACACCTGTGGGGTATGCAATGTGACAGTGTATGTGACAGAACTGCACATAATATCCAGTACACCTATCCTGAGAATGATATGCCTGCTGTAATATCACTGCCGCAGGTATGTATCATCTCCCTATAGTGAGTGAAAAGGCATCCTGGAGTCATTGCCTCCTGTAAAGTAGGCTGCATACTTCTTCATGACTATAGTGTTTGTACACATATACAGCTGTGAGTATCCATCGTATGTACTGTACTCAACCGCTCCAATATGGAACATAAAACTATTCCACTCTGGCCAAGCATAACAGTTGTGTCTTGGGCTAAATGGCAGTCCTTAACATTCATATGGTATATATAAGCTGTAAAACAATGGTATCACACTTACCAGGTACAGGACCACAGACTCTGGCCACACCTGATGTATCTATGGAAATGTGAGGGAGAAGGATTGTCAGCAATACCAAATGTTGCACTGTTAGAGGGTAATACGTGCATATATCCACATACACAGTACCTAATGTGATACTGCCTACATTGCTGATATTCTGAGTATGTGTGCACACCTGTGCATTAAAACAACCCCCCCCCATGCAGATAGACCTGACACCCATATACTGCTATGCAGAGCCTGCCACAATGATTGATACAGTATTACACTGGTGAACAAAGTAAGCTTGCCTGGACGCTCCTCTAATGTGGACTCTGTGGCACCCACCTTCAGGATGTATGGGGTGATGGATGACTGGGAGCTGGTGGTTGATTCTAGTTTTGCCAGGATTTCCTCTGTGGCTGTGAGTGGTTGTTCTTTTGCCTTTGAAATGTGGCATTGAACATATTTGTGGCCCTGTGTCGGACCTGCTTGTAGGTCTTGTCCTGATGTCCACTTTGGTTAACTGCCCTGACAAGGTCACTCCACAGTGCTGCATGCTTTTCACAATGTTGCTGACCCCTTGAAAGCAGAATGTGATGATGCAGTCTGAGGCCATCCAAGATAACTGCATTCTCAGCAGCTGTGAATGAGGGATGCCTCCTGTGATACATTGTTCCTGAAAGACAACAAGTGGGGGACACATTACAGGACTAGATACGTGGAAATCCACTATGTACAGACCCTGCACAACCAAAACGGCCTGCACCATCCACCACTCCCTCATACCTCATACCCCACAGTGTATCAACAAACTACATGTGTGACTATCACCAGGATAGTAGCAATATTGGGTATGACACTGTGTGCCATGACAGATTCTGCTGTATGTATCTACACCCATCACTGCAGTCTATTGTGGTGTGTCCCGTACAGGCAAGCTCCCACTAATATGTCATACAGCCACTGTCAGACAAATAGCTGTGTGATATTACAACAACTATATGGGGACAGTCCAGCAACAGCAGTGTGCCACAACAACAGACAGCAATGCAAACCTGCTGTAGTATATGATCCCCTGTAGGCATCCAACCGCCCCACTACACAGATGCTTGCGGACTGTAAATGTGTGCCTCATTAATGTGTTCCTTTTAGCACAAACATGTGGATGTCTGACAAATGGTTGGCCACTCATTGATGGTTGTTGTCAGACTCTAGGGAATCTAGCTGTCAAATGCCAGACCCCTCAGAAAACACATATGCTACAGTAATGTCTGTTAGTGTATTCATACTTTTACGTTGTATGGCCAATATGTATCCCCCCATTACTTATGGCTATGACCAAATCCCTACTGTAGGGGGTTGACAGGTATGTTAGCTATAGCTCTCAACCAAAGAGAGATGAATGTCAACAAAACAGTGACCTAGCCAGGGTACATCAGGGACAGTCAGAAACACCTGTAGAATGCCAGCACTATTTACGTGGAACAAATGATGGTTTCCAAAGGGCTTATATTTTAGAATATAGTCAATATGCTTGAGAAATAAGAAATATAATAGACAAGAATTGGAATATTCTAACAAGTGATGAAACGTTGTGTGGTAAAATAGGGGAGAAACCATCATTTGTCTATAAAACTGGGAGAAACATTAAAAGAATGATAGAAACTAGAAGTGCCAATAAATGTGGAATGAATAATATTAGTAAGGTAGGTACTAAAAAATGTGGACACTGTAATCAGTGTTCATATATAATGGAGGAAGAGCAGATATCTCTGGATAATAATTTGGGAAGTAGAATAACCTTTAGTAAGGGAAATTGTCAAACACAACATGTAGTATATTTAGGAAAATGTACCACATGTTCAAGTTTCTATGTTGGAAAGACAGACAGAAGATTGCGGAATAGAATTTATGATCATTTATACTGTATAAAGAAGAAAGATAGGAACAATGCATTATATAGGCACCTAGAAGGAAGTGCAGGATGTGACTCATTCAGGTTTGCAATATTGGAGGTGATCAAGAGTAACCCAACGGGAGGGGATGTTAAGGCAATACTGGGGGAAAGAGAAATCAAATGGCAGATCAGATTGAATGCTGGTAGTGCCCCTGGTATCAATGAATACATTCCCACTAAACCTCTTATTAGGATTTAGTCACAGTTCACAAAGCAGTCTGTCTTATTTTTAAAGACAATTTTTAAAAATAATTTTAAGATAATTATTGAATGAAATTTATTTAGTATTCAGATTATAATGTTGGAACTATTTATATGTATATATAAATTATACAATTCATAGTAATCAATTTTGTATACAGAATAGCTGGATATTCCCTTTAGGTATAAAATGGAAATGCTTGAATTGTGGGGAAGCCAGCACAACAATACAGTACATTGTCATTTTATGTATTCATGTTTTCAATTAGAAGGAATTTTTATAATAAGATAAGTTCCTTTTAATATTCATGGTTGTTTCTATGTTTATGGGAATGTCTAAGTGATTAATTGATATAAAGGGCGGGAAATTAAGGTATATCAGTGTGTTTAATTGATTACTGGTTGTTCTGATGAAACCTACATTTTGTAGGTGAAAGCGCTCAACAACTTGTTGTTTTTACTAGTAAATAAAACAAGTGGTTTTATTCAAAGATTGGATCCTGTCACAGTTTTTTTCTTCTTGGAATTATTTGTGGTTACAGTCGTTTGGATACGTGTGGCATTGACAGACTCAGAGGTTCTGAATGACAGTACATCATTTGATGTTACATGGGGTGTACACCCTTACATAGTGTCACTATGTCTAACACAGATTCCACTACTTTTCCTACAACAGCCGACCATTGTAGGAGGGGGTAACAGGGGCAGAGCTGGGATTTGACTCACAGCAGGGGCAGTTGTGAGGCTTGCCTGTAGATGTTGGACAGCAGAGTATCACCAACATGTCAATACCATAGATGCATGACAGACCTACTGTTGTAATCCCTATTCCCCATACCTCCATCCTACCATCTGCATCCCATTATATGGGGACATCTATTACATACCCGGTAGAGTGCAGTACTCTTTTTTTTTTAAGTGTTCCTCAGAAACTAGCTTGAAAAACTATTGTATGTGTGAGCAAAACAACATATAGACCTGTTCCCCATAGAGAGATGAATGCTTTTGTAGGTACAGCTCATTAACAGGTAATTGCCTGCACACCAGTCTGTGCCTCAGACTTGCTAATTGCATCCATAACATAAGTGCTGGGTTGCACTGTCATTAGCCAATGACATGGCACCACAGAGCAATATTTAAGGTCTTCATGTACGCCTTGGCCCCTTTCTTAGACTTTGAGATGGACATTAGTGAGGGTAGGTACAAATACTGTCCACTGTTGAGATTTCTGTGGTATGTCCACAGTTTTGCATGATATGTTTGGCCATTGTCCTATGACACTGTGATTATCTGGAAGTTCAGTGGTAAACATTGTGGGTTGAAGTCAGTAAGGAGGGGAAGACATGTGAATGTGAGATGTCATACTCATCAGACTATGCATGCTGATGCAGTAGATGCTATTCTATCAGATTACTAGCTTTGTAGGGGCAAACTGTGAAACATGTCCCTGTTGCTGGACCTTTGCCCCCCCCACCCCACCCTTTATGTATGGTTGTCTCTGGATCCTTTGTTCTAGGGGTTTGTGAGGTATGGTATGTCTGTAGCAGTAAGCTTAACATACAGCTGCATATGGTCGAGGCTGCAGCTACTGCTACAGCCAAGGACACATGGTGGGGTGTGACCTCTTTGTAGGACAGCAATCTGTACGTGTAACTGAGGCAGCCATGTCAGCTGTGTCATCACAGCAGATCTAGGGTAAGGGTACCCTTTACAGTCCAATCGAGGCATGTGCATAAGGTACATCTGTTACGTAACAGTGCCAATCACAGAGTAGTAGGCAGCATATAGGTTCATAGGTTCATAGGTTAGTACTAGGCTAATGGCCCTGGAGTCAGTGCAAGCCTAGCCCAAGAATATTCCCAGTCATCTGGCTGCCAGACGTTAGTTCCTTGTACCCCTATTGAGCAAGGCTATTGAAGTGATCCCCGGGATGAATTTCCTATTACCCATCCGCTCGTTAAGATTTTTTTTGAAGAGGGCTAATGAGGTGTTCTGCTTTACATGAATGGGGAGTTTATTCCAGAATATGGAAAGTCTCTGGGTTAGGAACCTGTCCCTCCAGCAGGTTCTGTTTAATGTGGTGATGAGGTTGAGGTCTTTGGAGCGTGTGGCATGGAGGGATTGTGACTTTTTCAGATGAAGCATGTCTAGTAATAATGAGTCAGACATGGCTTTGTATGTCAAGTAGAGATCACCTCTAAGTAGGCAACATGAGATGGAGTAAAGCTGGAGTTTTTTGAGTCTTTCTGTATAAGGCACATGTTTGAGTCCTAACATCCTCTTTGTGAGGAACTTTTGTGGCCTCTCCAGCTGTTGGAGGTGTCTAGTGAGGTACATGACAAATGGGGCATTATAATCTATAATGGGTCTAATGAGGGATGAGTAGAGAGGGATTATGACTTGTTTCTTCCTGGTTGAGAAACCTTTTGTAATGAGATGTGCTATGTAGAATGACTTTCTAATGACAGTGGCAACATGGTTGTAGAAGGAGAGGTTGCTATATACCTGTGTACCTAGATCTCTTACCACACCTTCGGAGTTAAGTGGGTAACCATCGATATGGTAGTTTGTGGGCACCATGTTTTTCCTGAGGGGAATGATGATGCACTTTTTAGCACTGAGCCCAAGGCCATGGTTTTGGCACCAGTCATTGGTCTCCATGAGGCCTTTTCATAGGATGTCTACATCAGCTTGAGAATCAATAATAGCTCCCAGTTTGCAGTCATCCACGAATTTGGTTAACCAGAGTCCCTTTTTGTTGGCTTGAACTTCAGAGAAGTAGATGCCAAACAGGAGAGGGCCCAGAACCGATCTCTGTGGGACTCCACTTGTACTGCCCGGTAGTCAGATTTGGAGTCTGCTACTTTCACCATGTGGATTCTGTCAGTGAGCCAGTTGGTGACCCATCTTGTGACGTAGGAGTTAATGCCCAGATTAGTGAGTCTATCAATGATTTCAGAGTGGGGGGTGGTGTTGAAGGCTTTGGCTAGATCAAGGTAGGCTGTGTGGACAGCCTTGCCTTCATCCACCGCTCTGGTGACAGATTCGAAGAAGTTTATCAGATTGAGCAGACATGATCTGCCCTTCACAAACCCAAACTACATGGGGTCCAGAGTTTGAAAGTTCCCTATATCCCTATTTATAAGATCCGTAATGATGCGCTCCATAGCCTTACAGACCAGGCTTGTCAGGCTGATGGGGCAGTAGTTACCATGGTCAGTAGTCGCTCCCCCTTTGTGGAGTGGGATGATGGTAGCGGTGCGCCATTCAGTGGGAACAAGGCCTGAAGTGAGGCTGTAGTTGAACAGGGAACTCAGGTGTGGTACCAGTTCCTTTTATAAATCATGTAGGACACATCCCATTATACTATCTGGCCCCATGGAAGCTGTATTCTTGGCAATGGTCAGTGCGGTTTCTACTTGTGCAGTCATGATAATAGGGATTTGGCATTCCTCGGGTATTGGGACAGGCCATTTAGGGGGTGAAGGGGGAGTAAAGTTTGCACTAAACCTCACTGCCAAGATATTGGCAATATCAGCTGGTTCAGTATAAGTGGCGCCATTGTGCAGTAGCTCCGAGCAAAATTCAGATTCTTGACATAACTAAAGAATGCCTTGTGGTTTTCCTTAGTATCTGTAGCAATTTTGTTTTCATAACTAGCTTTGGTTGATTTGATGAGGGATCTCAGTTTTTGCTGAGATTTATAAGGGCATTTTTCCAGTCTTGGGACTTTACCCTTTTCTGCAACAGTTTTTTCCTTCTGTTGTAGAGTTTGTTGATGGCAGGGGTCCACCAGACTGGCTTCCTTTTGTTGGAGGACAGTGTCTTGGTTCTGTTTCATATGGCCCGATCTATGCACTTGTGTAAATGCTCATACAGTGCCTTGGTGCATGATTCAGCAGCCATAATCCCATTCAAATCCATGAGTGATGTGAAGTTTGCCACTTCTGTCTTTAGAAGCTCAATATTGGCTTTGGAGAAGTTCTTCACTGTGGTTTCCTTTTTGGGGAGTAGGTGTGGGATTTGGATATCGATGCTGATTAACTTGTGGTCTGATCTAACCAGGGAAGAGTTGGTTATTGGTGTAGCTCAGCGGTCCCCCATGTTTGTAATGACCAGGTTGAGAATGTTTTTACCTCTAGTGGGGGTGAGGATGAGTTGGTCTAGGGCATTGGAATTAATCTGTCCCAGCTAATGGAGTGGTAATTAAATTCTCCCAGTATAAGGGTATTAGGATGAATCTTGATGTGTTCCAGAGTGTTTAGGAATGCAAAGTGGGAGTCTTGGGACATTGTGGGGGATCTTCACCAGGCTACAACATGGATTGCAGTTTTTATCCAGTGTTAGTTGTACCTGAAGTATCTCTGATGCGTTATATTGGGCAACTAGCCTGGAGGTGTTCATATCTTTTATGAAGATGGATATACCTCCACCTTTGGGGCTTTGGTCAACACGACCTTTAGAGCTTTGGTCCAGATTTAGGTGCTGAAAGGTGTGATATGCATTGTAGCCTGGTAGTGCAGGGGTGCTCTCAGGAGCCTTGCACAGATGTCGATGTTTTCCAGTTTAAGGAGTGACTCGAGCGAGTACATTTTCAGATTTAGACTTCTAGTATTGAGTCGCATAACCCTTAGGATGTGTTTGCTTGCAGATGTTACGGTGGTAAATCTGTCTTCAGGACACTGCCTAAAAAAGGCACTATAGGGGTGGCAAGAGCCTTGGCCAGTATCCAGAATCCCAGGGGTGACAGAAGTAGGCCATCTCTGGCAAAGCACCGGCTATAGAAATATGTGCAGTGTGTCCCTACCTACAAGCCTTTGACTTGCAAACATGGGTAGCAGTTCATGCAGTAGCAGCAACCTGTGTGGGTTAGAATTGCATGACTCAGTCATTGCTTGCTGTGTTCACAAGAACGTAATTGATGTGCAACACACTGGATTCAAAACCAGGACTGTGGTTGGCAAAATATACTACATGCAAGACATTTAACAGACTGAGCTACTAAGTCAGTGCTGTAGCAGCTGTATTTGCAAGATGCATGTGCATACATACAGTCTGTGACACACGTTGTGTTTGTTGGAAGAATAGCTTATAGAGTTGAGCAGGCCAATGTAAGCTGAAGTCTAATGCTGGTAAATTCAGGGATATCTATTTAAGAAGTGTAAATGATCTTTTTGGTGGTGCTGGTAGTGTTGGGGAGTTCCAGAGCGTATCATTAGTGCATATGAGCAGGGGAAAGAATATGCCTTCTTGGCTTGCTGCAATAGTGTGTACATTAGCTCTAAATGGATGCTTCGAGTTCAAGGGGATTTCTGGTAAAGGCAACCACTAGATAACAGCTAGAATGTTGCCTCTCGCCTCATAGGGAAAGTATAGTAGGATGTATTTGGAATTCTGTCTGGTTTCCATGCTGTAAAGGCGGTTGGAAGACAGATAAATGGTAAGAAGAGTGGAATGGGTAAATACTGAGAAGAAAGAAGCTAAAGAACTAAGAAAAAACAAAAAAATGCTATATTTCATGTCATAACAGTGCACTTGCAGAGTGTCAGTATGCCGGGATCAATACAAGCTGAACAACCACTTATGGTAACCAATTCAAATGCAAAACTAAGGAAGGTGTAGAAATGTAGACTTCCCTACAGTAACTAGATAATTTTTAACAAATCTGAAACAAAGACAGGCAATCAAGATTACTGAACAGAAGGTCCATGAAATGGAAATTATACATATAGCGCACTCAGATATCACTGCAGACTTACAGAGGAATGCTAAAGAGTCTATGAAAGCACAAGTACAAATGAAATACACCTAAAAGAACATGTAAGGTGGAAACACTTGCACTTGAAAGATATCCTGTAAAAATTTAAGCAAAGGGACTCAGTAGCCTTTGTGAGGGCTCTGCTAAAGGAGTGAACTGGACTTTCTCGAGTCTGAGAATGTAACTGAGAGAGCCCACGGAATTTTTTCCCCGGGTGGTGGCAGCAGCATCTATGAAAATAATGTAGCTCACTGTTAGATTTTCTACCTACATTCTAAAAGAAAGATTGCTTTCTATCTGATGGAAGTCTGGAAAGAACTGGATTTTCAATTGTGCATGGCATGTGTATATATCGAACAAGACTACAGCTCAGATACATGCAGGAAGGGCACAAAGTTTGTTTTGACCATGCAAAATTGTAGACTTAGAAAAATAAACTGTAGACTGATATACCCAGCATATTTTAAAATATTTTTCAAACTAGGTGAGCACATTTTGGACTGGATGACAAAGATGCATCAGACACTGTCAGGTCATGGAGAGAAGCAGCTATTGAGCAGTCCAGGAGTCTACAGAGTTTCAGCTGTATGTAGATGAAAGTCCATCATGGCATTTTGAGACGATGACCCTCAATCCATTTTTGATGTTTAAATAAAGACTGACATAGAAAGACAATGGGATTCATTTACCTGAATCTATTTGAAGTGATAAAAATCATCATTGCTGTTTTGGATAGAAGCATATGCACTGTTTATTCATTCGCCACTGGGGTTTGAGGTTTATTATGGCACTTCTGCGAATGTTTAGACCTTCAAGATGTAATTGAATTAAAATTAATTTATTTGTCCTGTTTTTAAGAAAATGAATTAATATGTTTACAGTAATTATTAGAAAGTCTATAAGGTGCTCACTGGGATCATAGCATCAGTGTTGAAGTATGTTTTTCTTGATTTCAGTATAGTGGCATGTGGGAGTTTCGGATAACTTAGAGGTACCCTAGAAATTATTTGTTTTTATGTTAAATAACCTGTATGCAATTGAAGGAGTAAATCACCAGCAAAATGCATCAACATACATTGACTTTACCTCATGCAACTAAAGATGGCCTGATAAACCATGTATTAACTCTAATTTATAAATGCAGCTGTTATTTACTCTTAATAGATTGAGACTCAGATGGTAACTGGTTTGGCTCACTATACGATGTTGAAATAAATAGTGAGACTCTGTAGTCTGCAGTTTAGTCCCCTATAAGTGTAACAAGTAACCATGACAAACTCTGGATACTGATTGTTTAAATGCATTCTCTGGTATTAAAAGCGCTGAACTTTGCACTGTGGTTGAAAAAGGCACTACTTCTTTTTGAGTTATCACAATGGAGGACCAGGTAAGCCAGATTTTTGTAAATGGAGGATCTTGTGATCATTTGGTGTGGGTAATTATGTGATGTGCAATAACATATAGTGGAGCTATGTTTGTTTATGATATTAATAAATGACACAAAAATTACAAAAAACTTTGAAGACAACTGTTGACCCAGGTGAATTGGGAAGAAGTTGAAATCTATAGGCAGTTAAAACTCATTTTGGTGGATAGCATTGCTCTTATTTATGCAATGTTGTAACCTTATGTTTAGCTGATTGTGTATCTAAAACAGATCCATGATTGCCATGTTATGTTTACATTAGTTTTTAGTTGTCTTTTCCCTTACTAAAATGTTGAATAACATTGTGAATTGACATGGAAGGACAGAAAGAATAAAAGGGGTAGTAACTCATAAGTAGCTTGACTAACAATAATCTATGTTTTTACTAGCTTAGCTTATACCACCAAACTGGAGGTGTCTGTAGTGCCCAGAAGTTCAAAGGTTAACTTTAGTCATTCCTTAGGGAAGGGAGAAAATAGTGTATGTGTATTACAAGATCTGGAAATAGTGAGGATAAAAGTTGTTAAAGTATTTTGTATTACATTTTCTTTAACTCTTATGATTAAAGGAAACATTTTGTTTCGTATTTGGTTTAGCTAATGTGCAGGTATGAAATGGATAAAGCAATGGGCCAGATTCCAAAAGAGTTGTTGTCAGTACACGTCTACCCTGATTGCGAAAGACTTGCTCACAATGTAAATGACTTACTTTAGTGTGAGTCCTATCTATAAATAAGCTTACATTGGGGGGCACATTCTAAAACACCTGGTCTCAGCCTGCTGTCAGTGCAAGTGATCACTTACACTGAGAGCAAGCTTTTTGGAATTGGACTTCATGTATTATGTCTTATAGGGAGCTAGCAGGGACTTAGTTCCAAATGATTTCTTCAGAAGAGTGTACCAATTGGTTTTATACCGGGAAATAGGAAGAGTAATTATCTTTTTCCCTGAGATCATTACTCAAATTTATGCCTCAGAATGATCAGGGCATGGTATCATGTTCAATAAAGTGACTGCATTAATCCATGATTTTCAGTTAATGCTTTTTGTATAGACTTGTTATTTATGGAGAAGTTACTCAAAATAACAAATGGAAGTAATCAGAACTCCTTAAGCAACAAAAACTGAAGCAGGAGTAATTTGGTCATACAGTTAGGTTTAGTGTATACAACTGATTTACATTATTCAGATTTAAGTTTTAAGAAAATATTTACATGGAATGTTTATGGGTTGGGAAACCATGTAGGAGGGATACAGTCCCAACATACATTGCGAATGGATGTCCGTATAGGTTCATAGGTTCATAGGTAGGTACTAGGGTATTGGCCCTAGGGGCTATATAAGCCTAGCCAAAAATGTACCCTGGCTTTCGCCATCCAAGATTATTGGCCACCCAATTATTTTCCCGTGCCTCTGTCAAGCAGAGTCACAGAGGTGATCCCTGGGGTGAATTTCCTATTTCTCATCCAATCATCAAGATTTTTCTTGAAGAGTGCTAATGAGGAGCTTTGTTTGATATAGATAGGTAGTTTGTTCCAGAGTATGGGAAGTCTCTGGGACAGGAAACTATCCCTCCAGCATGTTCTGTTTACTGTGGTGACAAGGTTTAGGTCCCTAGAGAGTGTAGCTCGGAGGGATTGGGATTTCTTTAAGTGGAGCATGTCCAACAGCTCTGGGTTTGACATAGCTTTGTATATCAGGCAGAGATCACCTCTGAGTAATCAATATGCGACAGAGTAAAGAAGGAGTTTTTTGAGATGGTCTTTGTGAGGTATTTCTGTGGCCTTTCCAGTTGCTGTACATGTCTTGTGAGGTATATACCAAAAGGGGCATTGTACTCTTTAATGGGTCTAATGAGTGACGAGTAGAGGGGAACAATGACCTCTTTTTTCCTGGATGAGAAACCTTTTGTGATGAGGTGGGCCATGTAGAAGGATTTCCTGACTACTGTGATGATGTGATTATCAAAGGAGAGGCTACTGTCCATCTGTGTCCCAATGTCTCATCACACTTTCAGTGTTAAGTAGACTGCCACAAATGTGGTAGCTCATGGGTACAGAGTTTTTACCAAAGGGGATGACAATGCACTTTTTGGCATTGAGCTTGAGGCCATGGCTTTGACACCAGGCATCTGTCTCAGTGAGGTCAGGTGTCTAAATGTGAACATGAATATATGTTAAAATTTGATTACCAAGGTATTTCTTTAAGTCAGTAGTGAGATTAGGAACAGAACAATGGTAATCTTAATTGCCTCAGGGATAAGATTTCAGGTAAATGACTGTTTCTTAGAATCTTTGGGTGGATTTGTAGCAGTACAGTGACACTGGAAGGGAGCCGGTTTACTTTGGTAAGTAGATATCACCCCTAGAATCAGATTTTGCACATTTAAATAAGATGCTGTTAGAACTGATGAGGTTTCAGGACAGAATGATATTATTAGGTAGAGATCTGCATTTAATTACCTCAGAATGAGATGTTCAAAGAGGTCCAAAACTCTCAGTATTCCCAACTTTGGTAAATGCCTGATTAAGTTCATAGTCATGGTAGACCTGGAGAATCTGGTAAGTAACAACAGGTGTGGAATCCCCTAATTTACATAGTACTCTAAGATATATTCAAAGTACTCCACAATGAGCAGAGTCTGGATATCAAAAGAAGATGTACACAGGCTGCCCTTTGCAGGCACACTCTATGAATTTTCGATCATGCACCAATAGTGGTGGAGTTAGCAATGGACATAAGACTGAAAAATAAATATTTGGTTTAGCAATATGTTTTTTAAGTCTTTGTACTTCCAAAAATGGTTGCTAAAAAGGTTAGTCTAGGAAGGGGCTTACAGAACTACTTCATCTTTAACTAAATTGGCATGATAATTTTAAGACTCTGCAAACAGCTTAGTTAATGGATTATGGAAAGAGAGTGATGAGATACAATAATTTTGTGACTCAGGAAGTGCAAGAATGAAATAGGATTTGTCAGACTTAAAAATAAAAATGTAGAAACTTGGAAGACCTAGATGTTGGTATGTAGAAAGAACAAACAGAAATAGCAAAATCCCTGACATCTGGAAAGTTTCTCATATTATCCCACTACACAAAGGCGGTAACTCTATCGAATATTCTAACTTTAGGCCAATTGCACTTCTCTCACCTTTAGCAAAGATTATGGAGAAGTGTATTCATCAACAACTTGTTCAATATCTGTCCCTACACAATATCTTAGCTAACTGTCAACATGGTTTTAGACCCCACCATAGCACTACCACTGCCCTCCTTTCCTTTGTAGATACTATCAATAGCAATCGCAATAATAACCTTCTCTCTTCTGCACTATTCATTGACCTTTCAAAAGCTTTCGACATGGTTAACCACTCTTCTTTAATTAAGATCCTGGAATCCCTCTCATTTGACAAACTTTCCATAAAATGGTTTAGTTCATATCTCTGCAACAGACAACAAGCCATTCTCTGGGATAACCACATCTCCTCCTTATTGCCCATTTCTATTGGAGTCCCTCAGGGCTCTATTCTTGGCCCACTTCTCTTCTCCCTCTTTATTAATGATCTCCACTCTGTTATCCCACAAGCCACCTGCATTCAATACGCTGACGACTCCACAATTATTTGTTCAGCAACCTCATCTTCTGACCTAATCACACTAACCCAAACTATCTTTAACACAGTAGAAACATGGTTTACTAGACGATACCTCCTCCTTAATGCTAAAAAAACTAAACTTCTTCTCTTCACCCCTACCACTCGTACCTCCCCACTACATTTTACCATCCTCTCTAACAATAATACTGTCATCTCTCCAGACTCTACAACTAAACTGCTTGGAATAACCATTGATAACAATCTCTCTTTTGATCAACACATTAACAACACTATCAAATCTGTAAACAGAAAAATGGGATCCTTATACCGGATCAAACCATTTCTCACCCCATCAGCAAGAGCCACTATCGCCCACTCTCATCTTATATCCACTCTCTTTATGCCTCTCCTATCTTTACTAACCTCAAGAAATCTAACTTAAACAAACTAGCAACTTGCTACAATAACATTGCCCGCTGCCACTGGCAACCCCTTTAGAACCCATCACTGCCTTAATTTGAAACTTCTAGGCTGGCTAGAACTACAAAACTATCTTACACTGACACAACTCTCTATTGCACACAAAATTTTGTACCAACCTAATAACACTCCAATTCTTTCACAGCTTTTACCCCGTTATAACAATCATACCTCCCTTCGCTCCTCTTCTAAACTCTTGACCAAACCTATAAAAGCTCACAACTTAGCTGGTGACTCACTATTCTCTAATACCACAGGCCAAGTATGGAATTCTCTACCTAAGGATATAACACTAATCACATCCCTACCCCTCTTCAAACAACAAATCAAACTGTACTTCCAAAATCACTGGCTTTGCTCTTGTAATACTCCTGACTAACTTTTCTACCCCCCTCTCCTGACCATTAACCTCTCCTGGTGCTTTATATCTAGCATATACCTTTACTCTCACTTCATTTCACTCTTTGTTCTGACCTATTTTTCTTACCTTTCCCATATCCTCTTGTTAGTCTCTCTTTTTTCTCTCATCTCTTGACTACTATCTCATTCCTATCCTCTCACATTACTTAATTCCTCCTCCTTCTCTTTCCACTCTTTTTTTTTTTTTTTACTGTAGTAGGAGCCTTATGGCATAGCCTGTATGGAATTTATTAAGTAGCCCTTGAAACTGTCCTATCTCTAGTCAGGACTTTTAATGATAATGTACCTTCTTTTTGTGAATTTGATTTGCCTAGTTTATTATTAGCAATTTGTACTCATTCTTGTTTTTTACGATTGTTGTCTTACTTGTATTCTTTGTGTTTATTAAAAGTATGTCTCATTGTTATGTTCTATGTGGAGCTTTTCTCCCCGGGCCTCTACTGAAAATGGAGATATATCCAGCTAGACTAGCCCGGTTAACAAATGTAAAATAAATAAAATAATAAAATTAAATAAAGTAAGAGACTTTAAGAGTGTTGTGTAAGGCATTAATTGGTTAATTTGTTTCTTGAGTGATACTTAAATACACTGAGAGTATCAGTGGCTTTGTTTTTTCTGATAAAACTCAAGGCCTGCAAAAATTACAAGCAATGTTGATGACTCCCAGCTGGGTGAGGAAAGTAAATCTATTTTTTTCTGTGAGTTTAAACTGATAGAGTTACTTTCTGTTTTACCGGCTCCATTTTGTTTCCTGCTTTAAGAAATCTGCTTAGCCTGGTGTTTTTGCTCTGTGTGGTAGACAGACACTTAAATTAGCTAGGCAGGACATTTCATGTGTTTTTTTTCATGTGTTAATTTGTTTCTTCTTAAGTGATACTTAAATACACCAAGAACATTTGTGGCTTTGTATTTTCTGATAAAATTCAAGGCCTGCAAAAACTACAAGCACTATTGGTGACTACCTGCTGGGTGAAGAAAATTAATCTATTTTTTGTCTGTCCATTGTTTAAACTGATAGGACTGCTTTTTGTTTTACCTGCTCTATTTTGTTTTCTGTTTTAAGAAATCTGCTTGGCCTGGTGTTTTTTTTCCAATGTGACAGATAGACACTTAAATTACTTAGGCTGCACATTTTCACATGCAAAGAGAATATGCCTTTCATTGCCTGTTCTGCTGATTTATTTGCACTGAATTCATTATCTAGGTAGCTGTTGGATAAAGTAAGTATATTTTTACACTCTACCATGCTCTTTTCTGTGTTTAACATCAACAGGACAGAGGATTTTCCATTTAGTGGCAGTGGGTGATAACCTAATCTGTATAGGTTGGGAAACACACTAAAAGTTCCTGTATGTCATTGTTTTATTGGCTGGAGGGTTTATTAATCAGCTTACCTTGTTTTTACTGTCTTTACAAATTCTACACAACTGAGTGGCTCTTGGCTCATTTCAGCAAAGTGAAGTACCTTTATTGAATAATCATATTTTATAAGCTATTTAAAGTACATTGTTGTTATCTTAAATTACGCATTGCCTTTCCTTAAGTTTAAGTTTGTTAGTGGTAGCATTTCACTCTGGACACTCTTTTACTGTGTTTTTACATTAGGAGGACTGGGATTACTTCTAGTGGCATTAGGAGTTTACCTAGTCTATCTGAATTTGGAAGCACACAAAAGGGCTCTAAGTATAGTCGTTTTATTGGCCACAGGGCTTGGTAGTCAGTTTTATGTATTTTCAAAGCTGTATAACTTTGGCATATTTACACAGAGCTGCAAGCTGAGCCAGTACCCTGCACAGATGCAAACATCTGGTAAAATTGCTTAATTTCATTATACTGTCAAAGTTTACTTTACTATGTATTGTTTTTTGCACTTCTTTAAAGTTGCATTTTCAAACTGCTATAAGAGCTGCTGTTCTGCACTGAACTGCATTCTATCTAGAGCTTCTTAGTTAGTATTAGGCATCTGTTTGAGGTTCCTTAAAACATGGGCTCCAAATGAGTAATTTTATATTAAGCGGGGTCACAGTCTGCACTGTTGTGGCAGGGGAGGTCTGATTTCACATATCTGAGCTGGAAATTGCTGGTAAAGAGCTCAGTTATAGCATAGTTAGTTTTCTTTATGATCATATATAAACATTGAGATTGTGAGAAGATGCTCTTCACACAGTAGTATTTTTGGTGCCTTGTATACACACAATCACCAGAAGCTGAAATTTCCCTATAAAAGCCACCTCAGAACTTTACCTTTCCTCAGTCCCACATTACCCACAGGACAACTAGTTTGTTCAGTGAGCAGCATTTATGCATTTAGTTAGGAACATTTAGATCTACCTTACTTTATTATAGCACATAGGATTATTACTGCTCAGACAGCATCTGCTTTAGGTGCTGGGCAGCATTGATGGTTAGCTGCAGATTACACCAAGTCAGCACCCTTCCCTTGTAAAGTTACAACACTCTTTACTCCTATCCCTTGCAAGTGCACATTAGGCCCTGCAATCATGGATGGACACTTTCCTGTTATCTCTGCATCCAGTTTGGAGGACATGGGTATCCTGAGGCAATGTAACAATTGCCTTATGTACTTGAACAATGGCTTAATTATTGAACAGAAAAATATAGTATGCGAGAGATACACTGACACTGGAGGCTAGACTTGCACATACAGACACAAAAAGCAACAAACAGGTTGTCAGCAATTTGCACAACACATCACTCACTGCACCCACAAAGACCACACACATAGACCTCCATATGCAGATATGCTCACATGTAACTAACCCAAACCTCAAAGACCTCTCAGGTGCAGTCCTCAGAAACTCTGCATTCAGACAAACAAGACAATTCCATCACAACTCATAAAGCCACATCTCATTGTGTCTCATCTACAAAGCCCATAAGGTGCAACACTCCACAGCCCAATATTCTGGTCATAGGATACTCTATTGTGAGACACACTAATGTCCCTAACCATGCTGGATAAGTGGAAAGTTATAAGTAGCTGCTTGTCGGGGTCCAGGATTCAGCAGATCGTGCAAGCACTCAGGTCACCAGTATGACTCAATGATAGTCTATGTGGGTGTGAAGGACCTGCGATGTACCTCTTTGGACTATATGAAGACAGACATGATTGACCTCTCAGAATATGTGTCACAGGCAGATATGAGTCTAGTACTGAGCATCATTCCACCATCTCCAATGATGATGCAACAATACCAACAGAAAATTATCAACTTTAACAAATGGCTTAGTTAATGGTGTTATTCCAAAGGGGTCCAATACTTGCCAGCCTGGGAGGACATAGCTGATAGGCCATGCTGCTTTGCCATGGATATTCTTCACCTGTCACTTCTAGGCTTTTGGTTACTGGGCAATCACAAAGGGTGAGGAAAAAACAATGACTGGAAAGAATTCTGCAAAAAGCAGTGCAACTTCCAGTTTTGGTGTCGGACATGACTTCCAGTAACTCAGAGGAAAAAATAAGTCAAATGTATTCACAGCTGATTAAAATAAATGAAACACAGATGGAGTATATCAACTCAAATAACAAAAATCTGGAAGAAAAGGAAGAAGCTTTAAACAGGTATTCAGATGAGGTGTTAAAACTGCAAACAAATCAGAGGTTGAAATAAAGAAAAGGCTGGCTGAATATGAGAATACTCAAGAATAGATGTATCAAAAATAATAGAATTAGAGGGCAGAGCACATAGGAAAAACCTGAGATTTTCTGAGGTACCAGAGAAGCTAGAAGAAACAGACTGCATTAATTTTATGAAAGCACAAATAAGCAACTGGACTGCTATTCCACAGCTGGAGTTGTGAATTGAAAGGGCATATTATGTTTATGTTCCAAACCTCACCATGAAAAAGCAACCTAGACATTTAATAGTAAATATGCAATCCTAACAATAGTAGAAGATGATTCTGGCAAAACTGTGGCAGAAGGACAAAGTACTAAATACAAAAGTTTGTCCAAGAAAAAGTGAGATGGAAACAGAAGGAGGTTCTGCTTCTTGTTCCTCAGGTAATAAAGACCACAGGGAGACTGTGCCAGTGAAAGTATTTCCAATTTTTCAACAGAAAATGCTTGAGAGATAGAAAAAAAAAGCACAAGAGTTGACTAAAAATCTGAACAAAGCACAGACTGGATTTGGGGCATAGAGATACACAGGAATAAAGCCAGCAACTCAGAAACTAACAAATAAATCTGGGATTACAAAGCATTAATTATATTTGTGAAACATGAAAGAACAAGAAAACCTGGAAATATTGGACTTTTTTTAACTTGGTTAAACTTGTATGGGATTCTAAAGTATTTACCCTATTTTATGTCATTAATGTTTAGAAGAACGCTTAGGAGAGGGGAAGAAGAGGGAGAGGGTTAACTAAAAGTAAAACAACATTCTGTTCTTAACTGTAGTATTTTTATAATGCATTATATAATCTGCATGCTATAAAGCAATTTTTTATCAGTTATTTTCAAGTGTAATGGGGATACTAAAGTAAACAGGTGCCCCTGTTTTTTTTTTTTTTTTTTCTCTCTCTCTTTCTCCTTGTTCAGTTTTAAGAAATGTAGGCATTTCAGTGTAAAAAAAAAAAAGAAGAAAAGTTTGGTCAAAAGTGCATGATAAAATTTTGTGCTGTTTCCCATTCTTGCATAGGGGATGACTGGACTAAGGCCATCGGTTTGATCTAGTAACAAGTTTTAAGAGAAATCAAATAAATAAAAAGAATATTGAAATAATAAAGCTTTCCTCTAGCAAATAAATAAATGCTTGTAGAAGCGCAACTCTGTATCTGGTTCGCATGTCTCCGTGGAGGCAATCTGATAAAGAGCAATAAAAACAGAATGCTTCTTTCTTTCAATGGATAGGAGATAATGTTTTTTGAAAGCATTCAAGTATTTTCCCAATCTGAGAGAGCAATAAAGATAAGACAAAACCAGACAGCACTTAGTAGAAGTACAGACTGTACTATGCATGCCAGCATGGATAACCTTCCTTTTAGTTTATCCCAAGTCTGTGAGTGTGACTGTCAGTTTTGGACAATTTTTCATATTAAGAGGACATAACCTCAATATTTGAAGAGGGACATAGTTTTGTGTGTTAGTATTAAGTTAATAGTTTTTAGGGATATATTAGGGGTTTATTTGTATTTTGTTTGAGGGCTTTCAATAAAACAAAATGTTTTGTAAGATGTGGCATAGGTTCAAATGGATATGACAAGAAACAACTGCATAAAAAATCAAACTGGCAAACGTTAGTGTATGCATGTAACACACAAGCTGGATTTAAGATACTTAACAAAAAAACTGTTATACATAAAAGGTGGGAATAATATGTTTAGCATAATGACACTTTGTATATTGCCTTTAAATGTAAATGGTCTCACAGATATATACAAAAAAGTAGTAAACTATATTAAAATGTATGCTACAGGAAACACATTTGGAAAGAAATGAATGTGTGAATTTGATAATGAAAGGTTTTCAGGATGATTATTCAGTGGAATACCTGGGACAAAGGAAAAGAGGACTACCTATGCTAATTTCAAAAGGAGTTCCAATAGTGACAGAAGAGGATGAAAAGATAATAATGGTAGATTTGTAGTACTAAGGAGCAACTGGCAAGGGAGGAGGATTAAACTGACATGTATTTATATTCCACCTAAAACTGCTATAATGCAGCTTAATAAAATTATAAGAGAAATTATCAGCTTTCAGCAGGGAATATTACTTATAGTTGGGGACTGGAATTTCATTTTCAGCAATGAAGATGTGTCTGAGGGGGGCTAGAAGGGAAAATATAACAAAGGATGACAGATTTTTAAAGACTATTTGGCATGGAAAATATCAATTCAGTTGTAGATGTTCAGAATGAATTTACATATTATTCCCCAAGATACAAAAACTGGGCTAGGCTAGACAGAGCATACATTTCACAGGAACATGTGCATTTAATTGAAAGTTTTGATACACATCCAATAATTATTTCAGATCATGCAACAATAATAACTAAAATAAACATGGAGGGTAATGAAATACAAATGAGACACTATCGTTTTCCACCTATCTGTTGAAAAGATGAATTTAAGCAATGGGTAGTGGAAATTATGCAGGAGTTCTTGTTTTCATGTTGGTACATGAATAAATGAGTCTTTGTGGGTTCTGTTTAAGCAGCTTTATTCTACACAAACACATTACTGTAAAGCTTATTTTACTATGACTAAGTAACTTATATACAAACTAACTGCTGTAGTCATACTTGCTTACACATGCTACACTCTGATCTACATCCTCCCACTTTGAGAAATAGATCATGCAATTTGTCATGAGATATTTAGCATGCAGAAATCACAAACTCATCCACATCATGTAACATAAAACTGAGAGTCAGTTTTAGCAACTGGAACAGTCTCTGCAAAATGGTTGACCAGTGGAATGCTCAAATTACCCTCTGGAACAGAATCAGAGTTTTGAACATATACTGGTCTGGAAACAATGTCTGACTCAGTCTTTGATGAAGAGTCTGCATCACAGATAGAATGTTGTGATTGCAATGGTGATGATCCTGGTACAGGAAGAGGATGTCTGTGATTCCTCCTATACTCTACACCCTTGGAGCTTACCCAATAAGATCTCAGCTCGGCACATATCAGTTCTATTTGATCAAAACCTTTCATTGTCTGGATTCGTACCATCTCTCCTTCCCTCAACGAATGAAAAATAATTTGCTCCATCTGTCATAACTAGATTTCTGGATATTGCGCTTCTTCAACAATTTAGCCTTGATGGTTTTATTGCTCTTAGAGTTAGGCTGCAACAAACTTGATGAAATATGTAGCATAGTTCTAGTTTGCCTGGAAGTAGTCTTTAAGCAAGTGAGCCAAGAATATCATCATGAGGTATGTTTCTAAGATTAAGTAAATTCAAGAATACACCGGTATTATCACACTTTGACTTTTCAGGTAATTGCTTTGCAGTCTGTACTGCACGTTCAGCTAGACCATTGGACTGAGGATATTCAGGACTACTTGTGACATGCACAAAGCCCCATTCTCTTGCACATTCCTGTAACAGCTGGCTAGCAAATTGAGTACCATTGTCAGAATATAGCTTGTGAGGACTACCACAAATTGAAAAATGATGTTTAAGCTTAGCAATAACAGCTGTTAAGGTTAAGTTTGGTAGCAAATCAATTTCAAACCAGTTTGAGTAACAGTCTACCAAAACCAAATAGTGCTGATTATTCCATTCAAAGATATCAGTTGCAACAGTAGACCAAGGTAGTTCAGGTATTGGATTTATCTGAAGTGGTTCTTTTTGTAAATGTGCTCTGGTACTGTTGCATATTGAACAAGAATAAAGAACACTGTCAATGTCTTTGGATAATGAAGGCCAGAATATTAGTTCTCTAGCCTTTCTCTTAGTGGATAATAAACCTGGGTAGTCACGATGCCAAATCTGAATATATTCATGCTGTAATGAAGCAGGAACAACAATTTTAGGACCTTTGAAAATGATATCATCTTCCATCAATAATTCATCTTTCTAGGGAAAGTCTGATTGTACCTCAGGTGATACACTAGATTGTTTTGATGGCCATCTGACACTGATGTAGTGATTGAGCTTTTGTGAACTTCGATCAGCCATAGTGTGATCCATCAACTCATGAAGTCTAGTGGTGGAGAAATTATGCACTGACATTATATCAAGTCAAAATTTTCAACATCAAGCAGTTCTGTTGTACTTCTAGGTGATCTGGATAAAGTATCAGCCAGATAAAGCAATTTGCCTTTAGTGTAGACCATTTTGAAATTGTATTTTTGCAATTTGAACATCATTCTTTGTAATCTCGCCGGAGCAGAATGCATAGGTTTCTTGAGAATAGTAACTAGAGGCTGATGATCAGTTTCAATCTGAATAGCTCGACCATAAATATAATTGTGAAACTTGAAACATGCAAAAACTATGGCTAGAAGTTCTTTCTCAATTTAAGCATAATGCATCTCAGTTTGAGTAAGTGTCCTAGATGCATAGGTTACTGGTCTGCCCTCCTGTAGAATAACTGCAGCAAAATGAAAATTAGAAGCATCACAGGACAGGACAACTAGTTTATTCACATCATAGTACCTTAATGTGGGGGGGGTCGCACTTTTCTGCTTAAGGTCATCAAACGCCTTCTGATGATGTAACCATGACTATACAATATTCTTTCATGTTAGCTCTCTTAACGGTGCTGTCAACTCACTGAAATCTGGTATAAATGTGCCCAAATAATTGACCATGCCCAGAAAATGCTGTAAACTCTGCACATTATGTGGTGCTGGCATCTCTAAAATAGCTGTTTGGTTGGTTGGGTCAGGTTTTAAGCCAGTACTTGTAAACAAATGTCCTATGTAGGTCACTTCTGGAATTCTGAATTTGCACTTCAGAGGACAGAGCTTCAAATTCACCTTGCATGCTCTATCTAGAACTTTCTTGAGGTTTCTGTCATGCGGTGCTTTGCTATTGCCTCCAACTAGTAGATCATCTACTATTATGGCACAAGAATATATTGCACACTGAAAAACTTTACTTGCAGAATTTATTCCAAATGGCATCCTTAGAGATCTGTATCTGCCAAACAGGGTACTAAAAGTAGTTAAAAATGAGGATTTATGATCAAGCATCACTAGCCAAAATGAACTCTTTGCATCCAAAACAGAAAAAACAGTAGCATTTGGTATTAGAGCTATGACTTCCTCTAGTGTGTGCATTGGATGATATGGCCTCTTTAATACTTTGTTCAAATCTCTAGGGTCAATGCATATTCTGATTTCATCTGAGCCTTTCTTGTGAGTGGCTACCATGGATGACACCCATTCAGTTGGTTCTGTGACTGGACAAGTCGCACCTTGCTGCACCATCTTGTCCAACTGAGCTTTGACTTTATCTTGCATAGCTATCAGAACTCTTCTAGCTTTCTCAATGCTTTATGAAACTCAGCGGAATAGCTTTTCAACGTATTTACTGCTTTACGGAGCTTAACAAAATACTTTCTCAGACTTTGCGATGCTTTATGAACTCCGATAAGTTTCTCAGACTTTGCAATGCTTTTCTGAATCTCGATAAGTTTCTCAGACTTTGCAATGCTTTATGAACTTCAATAAGTAAAGGCAACAATGCTAAATCATCAGCTATCAGAAATGGCATAGGCAAAAATGCTAAAATAGTTGCTTGGAAATTTGTCTATACAGGCAAGCATGGAACAGTCATGCATTATCACTTTATCAGAATTAGTAAAGGCAAAAATGTGAGAGAAGTTGCTTGGAAATTTATCAATAGAAACAGGCATGAAACAGTCATGCATTATCATTTATTAAAGTCTTCACTTTAAGAAACATTGGAGAACATTGCAATGCAACTGAGCAATTCATGAGCACTGAAATACTCTTATAATCTTTTATAAGAAACACCTTTCTTTAATACATGAAACTCGTTAAGCAATTGCAGAATGCGAACAATCTGATTTTGGTTGCCCAAATTCAATGCCTCTTGAGATATATGCACTTTGTAAATAACTAGATACAATACACTGAAATGTTCCCAAAATGGCGGCCCCTTGCCAGGCAACTCCTTACAGCACAAGAAGCACTCTGTAATGACGGCACTCTGCGAACAGACACACCTAGCACAAGAACTTTCCTTCAAACAACCATGCTTCAATTGAATGATACAAGATAGTTGCACTCTACACACAGTGAACTCTTTGAAATACATGCACAGTAATAAGCATACACTGTAAGCACTTTTACATACTCTGAGATACTCTGAATGACTTTAGTTACTTTTTTTATATCAAAGTCGTAGCTATGCCCAAGCACAGCACATTACCCAACTTAGCAGTTGCCTTGCTTTATATTTATTTTTTTCTACTATGCACCTTTTCTTTCTCGTTTATTTATTATTCTTTGTGCTTGTTTAAACCCTTTTTTCTTTTTTTCCTGCCCAGCATACTTTCTTTGTGTTCATTTTACTTTCAACATGCCCAGTTATGCCTTAAACACAATCTTTCTGCCTTGAACATGCTCGTTTTGTAACATGCTCTTTTTATCTTTAACATGCTTGTTTTGTACTTTAACCACATTTGTTTCATCAAACACATTTATCTCAAACATTTTCTTTAGTTAACAAACTTTTTGAGCTTTCTGTTTGCCTGATAATGTTAATGCCCTTGCAATGCCTTTTCTTGCCTCTTTTCATCGAGTAAATAATTGGTGTTGCTTTTTATTACCTTTATTCCTTCTGGTTATGTTCACACTGTTTTCTCTTGGTTTTGCTTTTGCTGTCGCCTTTACATCTCATGGCTCCAAATGATTTGTTCTTTTCCATCCTAGTTCTGACACCATGTTGCTTTCGTGTTGGTACACAAATAAACAAGTCTTCATGGGTTCTGTTTAAGTAGCATTATTCTACACAAACACATTACTGTAAAGCTTATTTATCTATAATTAAGTAACTTATATACAAACTAACTGTTGTAATCATACATGCTCACACACTGGCTGCTTCTTCAAAATGGCACTAGGGATTGCACGTGTCTGGAATACATATGTGCACGCATAGCCTCTCATGTTTCTTAAAGACATAGCGCACACACGCTACACTCTGATCTGCAGAAGTTATTATAGAAGATAGAAATTTCCTCTGAAAACGTAGCTAAGGAGTGAGATAAAATTAAATTAGAGTTTAAAAATAGGGCAGAAATGAAAGAAAAAGAGATAAGATTAAGAAGTAACAAGAGCTATTTAGAGGGACTGACAAATGTTAAAGTATTGCAGAAAAGGGGGAATCTCACAGACAAGAAGAGGAACAATTGTAGAATGCAGAATGCTAAACAGAAAATAAGAAATTACCTCCAAATTATACATGAGTTTAGAAAGACTGCTGTTAAGCAACTGTTTTTTGATAATCACTCCAGCACAAAAACTTTTAGCAACAACGACTCAGGCAACAGAAAG
The DNA here is from genome assembly GCF_019279795.1 of Protopterus annectens. Taxonomy (NCBI): domain Eukaryota; kingdom Metazoa; phylum Chordata; order Ceratodontiformes; family Protopteridae; genus Protopterus; species Protopterus annectens. Next base: position 883,421,875 of record NC_056741.1, read on the forward strand.
TATAAAGGGTTATTGCCAAGCTTAGGGAGCCTATTTATTTATTTATTTATTTATTTATTTATCATTTGTTTACTGGGAAAGTCTGACTGGGACAGACCTGGTTTTCAGCAAAGGCACACGGGGAAAAGCTTCATAGGAAAATAACATGGCATTATACCCAGATTAGAACATTCAAATGAAAAAAAAAATAGATCCATTGGATTATATTGAGTATAATAGGTCATAATATGTGTTTGATATTAGATATAACATCATAATAAGAAAATGTTGCAGCCTTGATTGTCAAATCATATACAATGCAATCATATATAATAATCATGCTTCAGTTGTGTAGTTCTTTTTTTTTTAACTTAGATGAAGAGAAGCGCAAGGAAGAGAAGGAAGTAACCACTCTAACAAGGGAGATAACAAGAGTTCTTGTAGACATACTAGAAGTATTTTGGAAATGTTATGCAAGTCTCAGTGGCGGATTTAGGCATGGGCGCAGGGGCGCGTGCCACCTCCTTTTCTCCATACTAGTAAGTTACGTTTTTTTTTTTTTTTTTTTTTTTTTTTTTTATGACATGCATAATATATATTACTGACTCACTGTTCCTAGTAATATTTAATTCTCTCCACACAATTTAAAGAAAACAGTTTTAAAATGTCACAGAGTACCGTACATTTTTTTTCAGTTTGGGTTCTTCATGACCTGAACCAATCAATGCTGTGAAAAATCGCGCCTAACTCAAATACATTGGAGAAGCGATTGGAGGTTTGCAGAGTCAGGTGATTTAATCTCCTCAATAATTGCTCCTCCAAATAATTCTCCATTGTAGTTGAGTTAGGCGCGTTTTGGTAAACAGTTCTTCAAGTCTTTAGTAAATCGATATACTCTAGTCAACTGCACGTGACTCGAACTCCAGCAAACTCCCTTCAGCAAGTGAGTCTCTCAGAGAAGTATTTTTTTTTTTTTTTTTTTTTTTTTTTATTATTTTTAGCTAGTTTGATATTAAATTAAAAAAAAATTAAAAAGACTTGTCAGGTACTAGTTTAAAGTGTTCTGGAAATGTAATGTGTGTTTAGCGCCTACATTTAAAGTGGTGCTTTTACATGTAGTGGTGTTTTTTGTAATGTCTGTGTTTTAGTATTTGTTTAGTTTAGCGTAGATAAGTGGCTTGTGTGTTCCGGTGTAAAGCTTAATGCCATTTTGTAGCTGGTTAAATTTATTAATTTATAATTGATTGATTAAGTTAAGCATGTTAGTTGAACAGTATAAAATTTATGTATTAGATATTTATATTTATATATTATTATAATATTTAAATATTATTATTTAATTTAAAGTATTATAATTATAATAAATTATAATAAATTTGAATTCCACATTATAGATTCATTTTGGCCCAAGATTACTTTTACTAACTTATTATCATGGCGCCATAATGGCATTGTAGATGCCGTTAAAATGGCGCCATGATCTGCAGTTTCCCCCACGTGCAGCACTGCTCACTGAGTCATGGAGATGTCAATCCTCCCTGCATACTTTCTATATAAGCTTCAGAATTAAGTATAGGAGGCAAAGTCAATGTTTTACCTGACTGACCGTGCAACGCAAAGATTTTCACGTTGACTGTGTGCAGCCTACTTAGACAAACTGTCAGAAACCTGATGCTTTCAGAACTAAGATATAGTCTTGTTTATGACTGAATTTAGATGAAGTTTTTAGGCTCAGTGTAACACGTGCTTTTTTTTAAAGTCTGCGTGACAATGAAGTCAATTTCGGTAACTGTTTTGAGTTTTAAGTTGCCCTAAAGTAAAACTCATTAAAAGTTGCTCAAGAGACACGGTTGCTCATTTTGTGTTTATTCAATTGAAAATATTAATTCACATCACCTCTGTGCTCCTCTAGGTTCATTCCAGCCCAGCTGGTCAAAAACTTCTCATTAAAAAGTAACGGAGGACAGACAAGGAAGGGGAAGGCAAACACAACACCTGGTTTCCACAATAGTTTAATGTATTTGCTGAAGAATAAATAGTTTTATAATAAACCTTATTCGTTTGTGTTGTGGGGTGTTTAGGTTACTAGAATATTAGTAGGAGCTGCATTGTGAAATAATGTGTTGTGACTGTTATCTTCTTAATTAAAAATGTCACAGTTCTCGGACGTCCCGGATTTTCCCTCATATGTTTATTTCTCCCTCATAACGAAACTTATTTTCTAGCAAACCATTGAGGAATTCAATAGTTAAATAATGCCAGACATTTGAATTTCAAACTTCTTGTTCTTCGGAAAGGTGTATTAATGCAAACCCGATTTAAGCGAGCACAGGCGGAAACGTTTAAAACGTATCCCTGATTTTGAGCTTTTTTTCATTACTTCTCTGGCTTTACCAATAAACCCCGAGTTAAAAAGTTGAGTTATGCCCTTTACCATTCAGCTTTAAACCTCCCCATGAAAACAGGTGGCGCCTTAAAAGTATACAAATAATTTTGTTATACTTATTGTGCCAACAGCCACACGATCTGTTTTCTGAGTCTGCAGCTCACGCGTACAACAGACAGTAAAACATGATTATACCCCTAAGATATTTTAAAACATGCAAAATAAAATATATATCAGTAGACAATGTCAACTGCCTCCCATTAACAAAACACAGCACGCCTGTGGTTTCTGATGAAAACTTATAATCATAATCGGGACCACACTGGCAGTCATTCTCCACTTAGATCTCCATCCTAACGCAAAACAGACACCTAGCATACTCAGATGTCTAAATATCTTCTTTTTCTTCAATGAGAACAGTGGCATACTCCCAATAAAACCAAACAAAAATTAAAGGTCATTTTAAAACCTGGTTGTATGGACTGCGAAGTTGAATATTGATCAGATATAAGAAGGGCTTCCCAGATTCTCCCATTTGAAGCGCCAGTTTTCTTTTTTTAATGAAAGTAGCGGCAATGAATTGACCAAGGCAAAGTATGAGCAATAAGTAGCAACCATGGAAAGCTTCTACCGCTGCCGTGGCAACACTCCGCCCCTATAAACAGCTTTCTATCTTGCCATTGGCCAAAGGGTCACCATGGGGTGGGGATCCTAATCCTTTCTATTGGAAACTTTTTCTCCACTTGTTAATGAACTCTCACGGAGTACTAGGTTCTGAGAAAAGGTCACTAACTGTAACGCGCTGACATGTCCATTCTTAAAGGCTTCCCCTTAACCCTTTTTTATTAAATTTTAGATAACGATTAATTTCCTAAGTAAAGCTGGATTTGCTAAGTTTCATACCTAGTGATTTCTAATGTATCTGACGACCCCCCCACCACCACCACCAAGCTGAGAAAATCGGGAGGGGACATTACTTACATTTGGTCAAAAGTCAACCAAAATAGCTAAAGACAAAGGTTTCACAAACTCTTCTCTGAAATCTGAATACTCCGAATCTGTGTGGGTGCTTGTACAAAGGTGATTTTAATGTCCCTGTTGAACCATAGTTCTCGCTCTAAGCTCCTATGCGCTGCATTCGTTCCTTGAGTTTCTGAAAAGCGCTATTGCAGCAGGGACAGAAGATTTATAGTTAATAAGCTACTTCAAGAGGGCAAAGTTTCTACAAACGGTTTACACATGCTGCGGAATTGTAGGCGTGTGTGTGCCTTATATATATATATATATATATATATATATATATATATATATAGTAATTTTATAATTCATGAAAAATATGAAAGGTTTACTAATCACTCCTTCCCCAATCTGTACTTTATTCTTTGGTTCCCATCAACCTTATTGCAGCACCAAAAATCAAAACATCCTGGAGGCACAAAATGAATTTCACAGTGAAGACTCATGTTGCTGTTGTTGTCTAAGAAAGACTCTCGGCTTTTCCCGGTTAGGGGTTGCCACAGCGGAACTCCAGTCCGCTAATGTCAACCCCAAACTGACATTTTCACAAGCAAATATACTTTCACTGCTTGTCACCTGTTACACAACAATATATATTTTTTATTATACACAGAAGACAGGACAATATGCTGTCATCTAAAAAGGGTCTGGCGATTCTTAACAGGAGAACTGTAAAGTAAATACCTCTCAGCTGTACAAATTTTCGCAGAATGCCTATATGTTGCCTCATGTTTTTGGTCTGTTCCTCATAAAATTGTGTTTTTGACAAGTCACAGGGATGATCTAAAGATTAAAGTCACTAAATATACATGCATTTGAGTTTCAGACTTCATACCCTTCAGAAAATGCATGCTATGTTCACTGCACTAGGTGGGTAGCTCTGTCACGATTGTTCTTCCATATCAAACACACATGTGCGCACAATCACACCATTTTAGTCAGTAAATAAAACATTTAGGATTTTGAGCACTCGCCCCTCATTACTATTGGCATTTCTCTGGTTTTGAAATAACACACTGACTATCACTTCTTTACTTAATACCAAGCATCCAGACAAGCTCTATAGATTACAACACAAAATGATGATGCAATGTTGAACTGCGAGACTGAACTTTATTCTTCTAGTTCCATCAGTCAAAATAACTGAATAGCGTGTGTGCGTTTTGTTTTATTATTTACTTCACTGGCCACCTACCTTCAGAAAGCGAGACAAAGATGGCTGACGCTATGCAGTTTTTCTGTAAAACATCATATCAGCTTCTAAGTAACCTATTTTTCGTTCTCTAAACACCGTCGTTCCTGTCAATGCCACTGCAATCTAGTAAAGAGCATCAAACCTTGAAATGAAGCTCGTGATAAACTGTTCCCGCTCTTTTGACAGCGGGAGAAATCCCAAAACGAAGGTTCTCTTAAATGACGTCTTCAGAGTTAAAAACTCAAATATATGGATTGCTTCTGTTCCTTATCAAGTCTTACGTAGTTATTATCACGTACTACACAAAGAATATAGATAATCTAGAGGGACATACACATGTCATTTGATTAAAAAAAGAAAACAATTGAAAATTACCACATTAAGTACTTCCTGTCTTTTTTTTTACTTACGTATCACTGCCTTAAAAATAATTATTTTATTCATGATTATAGAAACTCAAAAACTTAGACCCTTTCAGCCATATGCTCAGAAATGAACTAGGAATTGACAACCCCATTAATTATAATGAACATAAGAAAGTTGCATCCTCTAATGCTTGCCTCTGACAGCAATCGTACCATTACATTCAGTATGCTAAGTTTGCTAAAATGTCTGCCTGTTAATAAATGCCCACTAGCACCAATCTTGTAGCTCAGCCTCTGAGCATTATTATAGTACCAGCGTGAGAAATCACGGGGCGGTGTCAGAAAAATGATCACTTTTCTTATTGTTAAAACATCTTCAGACACTTATCAGAAAACAGTCATTGTAAATCAACGAATGTAGTGAAGCAAAGAACTTCTGAAGAAACCAAAGTTATGTGTCCGGGAAAAGCTGAAAGAAAGCTGTTTAGCTGCAAGTAAGAACTCATTGAAGGTTCACTATCAGAGCTTGATTAGGACTTTGTAGATGACACCCCCCCCCCCAGTTCTACTGTGCGTTGCTATTACATAGTGTTTTCTGACACATCACAATTTAATATTCTTCTAAAACACCCGATGCCTCAAGAAAAACATATAGTGCCACTGATCCATGGGCCCCTAACCTAGAGAGTCTTTTCAAGAGACTATTGCTTATCTAGTATATTCAACAATTTTACATAGTGAAGATAAAAACAACTGCATAACATGACTTGCAGCTAAAAATATGGCATTGAATTAAAAGCCTGATGTTTCAAACTGGCTACATATCAGTAAACATTAAATCAAAATAACTATATATTACATTAGATTTTAGCAGCTACAGGCACAGGAGATATTGCTTTGCAGTTACTGTTATGGAGAAACTGCACAGTGATTTTGTAACTATGGATGACAATTGTCCTTTAAACCTATTTCTTATGTCAGAAGTTGTTTTATTCCACATGGCCTTTTTGTGCCTTTCACTTTTAATTTGTTCATTTTCGAAATGGTCCTTCGTTGAGAAGATTCTCTCCATGCTGACAGTTGGCCCACTGAACAGCAGTAGGCAGACATTCAGCCTTTAACTGGGTTTCAGATGAAGAACCCATTTTTGCTGCTAAACAAGCTGCTTTGGAACAGCCCTGTTATCTGTTTATTCTTTTTCTTTATGTAACTTGCTAACACTAACACATAGACATATCTTGGCAGTCAGTTTTTCACAAATGACCTTAGAAAACCTTTAGTTCTTCCTGTACACTGATGTTTACAGTGACAACTTAGTAATGGAATAAAATGAAATTAATTCACCATGGGAGTTTACCTGGTGCTGCTGAATGTATTAGTAAGAATAGCAACAGCTAAGTCTTAAGTGTGGGTATATAGACAAGCATACTCTTTGTACTCTACACAGGACAGATTTTTGGACATCCCTTAGAAACAATGCATCTGTTTTCATTTCATATTAAGTCTACAGCTGTACTTGGATTGATTTCAGAAAACAGTACCTTTAGCGCTTTTAGAAGAAACAATTGAAATCTATACTATGTGTGTTGGTTGGGGGCAGTGAGTCTGTGAGTAAAAAAATGCAATTATTTGGCTAAATCTGCTACGCACACACACACACATCTAGTCACTTGTCGGTGTAGACATGGCTTTACGCTGATTGGAAAAAGCGGCTGAATGAGTGTGCCTGTCTATCTAGATATTTGTCTAAGTGTGTGTATATGTATATTGCCTTATTTAATCCGGCTGATATAAAATTGACTGTATTTGATATATAACTATAGAAGTCCAAGTGTGTGTGTGTGTGTGTGTGTGTGTGTGTGTGTGTGTGTGTGTGTGTGTGTGTGTGTGTGTGTGTGTGTGTGTGTGTGTGTGTGTGTAATAGAATTACAGTGTACCGACAATATCTAGGTATTTACAGTGTACACGATATTTAAACTCAGTCTCCAATTACTGTGTACATAAACTTACAGAGTACACGAATATGTAAGCGGTGCCTGTATATTTACAGAGCTTATAATATATAGCAGTGTATATTTTATATACAAAGTGACCTTATGAGTCTAAGTTTGTAGTAACAGATATGTTCCTTGGAAATGGTTGCTTATACAGAAGGACCGAGACAGATATGCAGACAAAGGTGGAGTGGGTCATATTTAATAAAACGCTGTCTTTAATTCTAAATAGTAGCACATATCCGCTGCAACAATTAAAATCTGCAACCTTTATTAAAATGCATATAAATAAAAGCAATCAGTGTAGCAGGAGTGATTTCTCAAAGAGTTAGCAAAATTCCTAGTATAGAGAAATAAATACATTAACTCAGTGACCTGTCTGATTTTTGTTTACCTTATCTGTTATCGGGTAAGCTGTACTACTTCGTCAGGGATGACAAAGAAGCAACCTCTAGTTAATGAACTTAGACAGAATCATAGTTTGGAAGTGGACAGTGAGAGATTCAAACTCAGGACTACAGTCTAAAACTCTTGAGGAGGTGATTACCTTATCATTAGCTTACTCGTCTGTACTTCATAACAGATGACACTTTTGTGATGAAATAGTGAATTTAGAGCCACTGTGCAGTCAGTGATAAACATACATAATAAGCATTATATTTCCAGAGTACTTTTTTCTCCAGAAAATGCTTATTAGTACAAACCCTCTTCCTGTATTAACTGAACAGTTTTTTTTTTTTTAAATAAAGTGCTCCAGACATAGCTCCAAAAATGTGAAACGCTACCTATCTTTATGTGGGGCAAATGGGCAGAATGTGGAACACATGATAACAGCTTAACAACTTCAGCTAGGAAGTTTAAAGGATTGTTAAAACATGTTACTTTATACATGTAAAAACCTATTTGATGCATTAATGCGATCCATTATTATTTACCATTGATATCAGTTAATCAGTTAATTTTTTTAACACTGAATGTTTATGACAGACCTGTAATGATAGGACAGTATTCATAATCTCAGCCTATGCTCCACAGCAGGGTTGTGATAGTGGTAATGGACTACATCAGCAAACAGGTTGGAGGGGTCAGAGCAACAAATCTGTTGTATGCAGACGATGTGGCAGTACAGGCAGACTTAAACATGTATGTGTAGTTTATAAAGCTTCTGGCATTATGGCATGCTCTTCGCTGCCTTCAGAGATTTCTCTGCTGTCTCTTCACGTTACCCTTGTGGAAGGTTCTTCCAAAATAAGGCAATCTCTGAGACACATAGCTGTCTCTCCTGCATGTTTTGGTTGACTAAGTTTAGATCCCGAGATCAGCTGACCCTTGTGCTGTTTGACTTGCAGATGTGTGGCAGCTCCACCAAGTCAGGATTTGTGAGTGCCTTGTAGAGCAGGCACAGGTCACCCTTTAATAATCGGTAGGATACAGAATAAAGGGATAGGCCTTTTAGTCTATTCATATAAGACATGTTGTTTATACCCTGTATGCTCTTTGAGGAACCTCTGAGGGCATGCCAGCCACTCCATTATATGGAAAATAAGTGCCTAGTCAAGTACATGTCAAATGGTGCATTGTACTCAATTGTTGGTCTAATGAGGTTGAAAGAAGTGGGGTTATAATTTCCTTGGATCTGGATGCCATACATTTACTTATAAGTTGTTCCACATAGAATATCTTTCTCACCACTGTGGACACGTGGCAGTCAAAGTTCAGGCTATTTGTACATTTTGATCTTTCATTGCTTACAAAATGCTTATAGTTTTGACCTATCATAGACCCTTTATTTGTCCTGAAAATGTTGTGTAATGCCAGAATGTGTGAAGGCTAATAGAAGTATAGCACCCACAGACAGATAGTTTTGTAAAGCAATTGCAACATGCCAAAGCAAAGAACAGATTTGTGCATTCATTTGTGAAGCGTTTTATATGCGTTCTTTGTTCAGCATAATGAACACGTTGTTGTGGCCATTAGCCAAGTGATCAGTACTTGACACTGTTTTATTTTGTACATTAGATAACCAAAGAAGTTATTTTGTGTATTGAAATGAGCTGCAGTATGTCAGCAGAAACTGGTGCTATGTCTTCAGGAGCAAAGCGAGAACTACATCAACAGTCTCTCTTCAAATTTTTCAGATAGGTCATAAAACACGGAGACGGTTCAGTCTCTGAGGGCAAGTCATTTGTGGGTGAGAGTAGTGGTAAAGTACAGAATTATGTCCTATTATCAGGATGATTGTCAGATAGTTCAGATGTGTGTGACACTATTTCTTGTGCTAAAGTATTTGTCTAGGATTTTATGAATGAGGGTATTTGTCTAAGATTTTATGAATGAGGGTATTAAGTTTTACTGATTTTAGTCTTGAAAGGAAAGTCAGATATGTAATGGAAAATGAACTGAAAGGTACTGTACTCTAAAAGTCTTATATGAAGGCAGGAGCTCATCGGTGAGATAGAACATCTTAATAATCCATGTTGTATACTTTGCATTTCTTTTGTGGGTTTGCAGGCATCCAGTGTATAGAGTCTTTCCCTATTTTTTTTTTTAGTTAGTGAAACTTTTTTGTGTGTAACAGTACTATATTCAATGGAGGCAAATGTAGTTGTTGTACTGTTAAAGAAGAAATCTTCCCCTTGATATTTGTTTTTGTTTTTTTTAACCAGCAGTCAGAGAGTCATGTCTGTTTGACACAGAAGACATGGTAAATGAATGTAGTGCTTTCAGAGAAGTCAGTGAAAGTAGTACTGTCGCAGAAGTCAGCAGCTTAACAGATAACATAGAAAGTGAGAGACTTACTGTTAGTGAAGTCAGTAAGAAGCATTCGGATGAAGTCAGTGCCACAAAGTGTTCACTGACAGATATTAGTGAGTACATCACATGTACTAATGCTGCAGATAAGGAGAAAGTCATTGTCCTGAATCATCGCAAACCACATGATGGTTTTCGTTTCCCACTCAAAGCCTTCACAGACAAAAGAAGAAAATCAGGAAGTTCCCTTCGCCAATGTCAGCTGTCATGGCTAGACCAGTTTCATTTTCTGGCATATTCAGTGAAACAAGATGGGCTGTATTGTTTAGCCTGTGTGTTATTTCCAACACCAGCACAGACAGAACGTGCAAAGTTATTCATTGAGCAGCCATATTGTAATTGGAAGCATGCCAAAGCTGATATTCAGCGACATTCAGAATTAGATTACCACAAGAAATCTGAGGTAAAATTACATGCTTTCCGAGTCACAAGTGACAATCCAAGTCAAAGAGTGGACTTTGCAATTTCAAATGCTTCACAGCTGCAGGTGGCCAAAAACAGAGCTCTACTGACCTCTATTATAAAGTGTCTGGAGTACTGTGGAAGGCAAAGGATAGCACTCCGTGGACATAGAGATGACTGCACATCTGACTGTACAACCAACAAAGGAAACTTCAGATCTCTAGTTGATTTCTGAATTGATGCTGGTGATAGAGAGTTAGAAGCCCACTTGCAGACATGCCAAAAGAATGCAACATATATTTCAAAAACAGTACAGAATGAATTGCTAGACTGTATTAAAGAATACATTCAACAGCAGATAATAAAGGATATAAAGCAACAGCCTCTTGGACCCTTTTATTCCGTCCAAGCAGATGAAATTGCAGATATAAGCAACTGGGAACAACTTGGAGTAGTACTACGATATGTGAAGAATGGCCATCCTGTGGAGAGATTCATAGAATTTATTGCCTGTGAATCTGTGACTGGAGAGGAGATATGCAATAAGTTGGTCACATGCCTAACAAAGTTAGCATTGAATCTTGAGGACTGCAAAGCTCAAGGGTACGATGGTGCTGGAAACATGGCTGGAGCACAGAAAGGCTGTGCTGCTTTGTTTCAAGAAAAAGTACCACATGCTATTTTTTTTCCATTGTGCTAGCCACCAGTTGAACCTCGTACTTTCAAAGGCTTGCCAAGTTGCAGAAGTAAGAATAATGTTAAATATAGTGAAGGAAGTTGGTTTGTTTTTCAAATACTCTCCAAAAAGGCAAAGATGTCTAGAGGAATCAGTGCAGTACATAAACTTACAGCAAAAGGCAAGTGGCAAAAAACCTATAGAAAAACAAAAGCTGAAGTTGCTGTGTGAGACCAGATGGGTGGAGAGACATACAGCCTTTGATGACTTCTATCATATGTATGAAGCACTCATTCACTGTTTAGACAATATTATGAATGACAGAGGGCCACACTGGGATGGAAAAACTTTGACAGATGCCAGTGGACTTTACAGTTCAATTACTAAGTCTTGCTTTATTGTTTCCTTCCAGTCAGCAAGGTTCTTGTTTGGCTTTACTAAGCCCCTTAGCAAACTTCTGCAAGGATCGTCACAAGACATACTGTATGCATATGAGCAAGTCAGCTGTGTGCTTAATGAGCTGCAGGCTGTTCGTGCAAACATTGAGAATGAGTTTAGGAATATCTTCAGAGATATGTCAGAAATGGGGAGCTTCTGCGATAATACTGAATTACCCCTTCCACGTGTCTGTAGCAAACAGACTATGAGGAACAATGTGGCTGGAGAGACTTCAGAAGAGTACTGGTGAAGAGCAATTTTTATTTCCTTTCTGGATCACTTCATTCATGAACTGTCCAGACGATTCACTGCAATGGCATCAACAGCTATTCAAGGACTCTCACTAATTCCATCAAACTTGAACAGCTTAACATTAGATAGAGAGAGTTCACTTAAAATTTTTTTGACTTGCCTTCACCAACAACATTCCACCAAGAGCTCAGACTGTGGAAAAGGACATGGGAGGCTATATCACACAATTCTGCACTGCCAAATGATTTGAAGCAGACCTATTCGCAAACAAATGTCAAAATGTTCCCAAACATTTCGGTTGTATTAAATACACTCTTGCTCACTCCAGTCACAACTGCTGGAGTAGAGAGGGCTAATTCAGCCTTAAAACTGATAAAGTCTGAACTCTGGAGTACCATGGGACAAGAGCGCCTTAACAGCTTAGTGTTGCTGTTCATGCATAGGGACATCCCGATAGACTACTCCTCGGTAATCAATTTATTTGCAGAAAGACATCCAAGAAGAATGCTACTTTTTAATCCACTTAATTAAGAATCTAACAGTAGTATGACTAAGCTTGTGACATATATTACAGTACAGTATGACCACAGAGGCCCTTATGAAATGCTTAGTGTTTTACTAACAAAAAATTTTGTTAGACTTTCTCTCCTGTCGTGTATAGTTTTTATACATATCTTTAGAAGGTTTAACATATTGACAAAGTCCAACTACTAATTAAGTCGGAGTGTTACCATCATAGAAGTCCTCTACTCCCCAGGCAGCATAGAAAGTAAAAAGTACCAGTAGTCTGAGCTCTACCATCAGAAGTAATCCACTCCACAGGCAGCATAGAAAGTAAGAGAAGTACCAGTAGTCAGTCAGAGGTCTACTGTCATAGAAGTTATCCACTCAACAGGCAACCTAGAAATTCATAGAAGTACCATCAGAGAAGTCAGTGAAAAAAGTACTGTCACAGAAGTCAGCAGCTTAACAGATAACATAGAAAGTGAGAGAAGTACTGTTATTCAAGTCAGTAAGAAGCATTCGGATGAAGTCACTGATGGTGCTAGAAACATGGCTGGAGCACAGAAAGGATGTGCAGCTTTGTTTCAAGAAAAAGTACCACATGCTATTTTTTTCCATTGTGCTAGCCACCAGTTGAACCTCGTACTTTCAAAGGCTTGCCAAGTTCCAGAAGTATGAATAATGATAAGTATAGTGAAGGAAGTTGGTTTGTTTTTCAAATACTCCCCAAAAAGGCAAATATGTCTAGAAGAATCAGTGCAGTACATAAACTTACAACAAAAGGCAAGTGGCAAAAAAACCTGTAGAAAAACAAAAGCTGAAGTTGCTGTGTGAGACCAGATGGGTGGAGAGACATACAGCCTTTGATGACTTCTATCATATGTATGAAGCATTCATTCACTGTTTAGACAATATTATGAATAACAAGAGGGCTACACTGGGATGGTAAAACTTTGACAGATGCCAGTGGACTTTACAGTTCAATTACTAAGTCTTGCTTTATTGTTTCCTTCCAGTCAGCAAGGTTCTTGTTTGGCTTTACTAAGCCCCTTAGCAAACTTCTGCAAGGATCATCACAAGACATACTGTATGCATATGAACAAGTCAGCTGTGTGCTTAATGAGCTGCAGGCTGTTCGTGCAAACATTGAGAATGAGTTTAGGAATATCTTCAGAGATATGTCAGAAATGGGGAGCTTCTGCAATAATACTGAATTACCCCTTCCACGTGTCTGTAGCAAACAGACTATGAGGAACAATGTGGCTGGAGAGACTTCAGAAGAGTACTGGCGAAGAGCAATTTTTATTCCCTTTCTGGATCACTTCATTCATGAACTGTCCAGACGATTCACTACAATGGCATCAACAGCTATTCAAGGACTCACTACAATGGCATCAACAGCTATTCAAGGACTCTAACTAATTCTATCAAACTTGAACAGTTTAACATTTGATAGAGTTCACTGAAACATTTTTTTGACTTTCCTTCAACAACATTCCACCAAGAGCTCGGACTGTGGAAAAGGACATGGGAGGCTATATCACACAATTCTGCACTGCCAAATGATTTGAAGCAGACCTATTCACAAACAAATGTCAAAATGTTCCCAAACATTTTGTTTGTATTAAATACACTCTTGCTTACTCCAGTCACAACTGCTGGAATAGAGAGGGCTAATTCAGCCTTAAAACTGAAAGTCTGAACTCTGGAGTACCATGGGACAAGAGCGCCTTAACAGCTTAGTGTTGCTGTTCATGCATAGGGACATCCCGATAGACTACTCCTCTGTAATCCATATTTGCAGAAAGACATCCGAGAATGTTTTTATACATATGTTTAGATGGTATAACATTAACAAAGTCCGACTACTAATTAAGTCGGAGTGTTACCATCAGAGAAGTCATCTACTCCCAGGCAACATAGAAAGTAAGAAGTACCAGTAGTCAGAGCACTACCATCACAGAAGTCCTCTACTCCACAGGCAGCATAGAAAGTATGATAAATACCACTAATGTTCTTCACAGGCAACATAGTCAATCAGAGCTCTACCATCATAAGACACCTACTCCACAGGCAACATAAGAATTCATAGAAGTACCATCAGAGAAGTCAGTACTACCATCCTAGAAGTCATCTACTCCCCAGGCAACATAGAAAGTAAAAAGTGCCAGTAGTCAGAGCTCTACCATCAGAAGTCATCCACTCCACAGGAAACATAGAAATTCCACAGAAGTCCTCTACTCCACAGGCAGCACAGAAAGTAAGAGAAGTACCAGTAGTCAGTCAGAGCTCTACAGTCATAGAAGTCATCTACTCCCCAGGCAACATAGAAAGTAAAAACTGCAGTAGTCAGAGCACTACCATCACAGAAGTCCTCTACTCCACAGGCAGCATAGAAAGTATGATAAATACCACTAATGTTCTTCACAGGCAACATAGTCAATCAGAGCTCTACCATCATAAGACACCCACTCCACAGGCAACATAAGAATTCATAGAAGTACCATCAGAGAAGTCAGTACTACCATCCTAGAAGTCATCTACTCCCCAGGCAACATAGAAAGTAAAAAGTACCAGTAGTCAGAGCTCTACCATCACAGAAGTCCTCTACTCCACAGGCAGCACAGAAAGTAAAAGAAGTACCAGTAGTCAGAGCTCTACCATCAGAAGTAATCCACTCCACAGGCAGCATAGAAAGTGAGAAGTACCAGTAGTCAGTCAGAGCTCTACCATCATAGAAGTCATCCACTCCACAGGCAACATAGAAATTCATAAGTTCCATCAGAGAAGTCAGTACTACCATCAGAGAAGTCATCTACTCCCAGGCAACATAGAAAGTAAGAAGTACCAGTAGTCGGAGCACTACCATCACAGAAGTCCTCTACTCCACAGGTAGCATAGAAAGTAAAAGAAGTACCATTAGTCAGAGCTCTACCATCAGAAGTCATCCACTCCACAGGCAACATAGAAATTCCACCGAAGTCCTTTACTCCACTGGCAGCATAGAAAGTGTGAAGTACCAGCAGTCAAAGCTCTAACATCATAGTCATCAACTCCACAGGCAACATACAAATTCATAGAAGTACCATCAGAGAAGTCAGTACTACCATCCTAGAAGTCATCTACTCCCCAGGCAACATAGAAAGTAAAAAGTACCAGTAGTCAGAGCACTACCATCACAGAAGTCCTCTACTCCACAGGCAGCATACAAAGTAAGAGAAGTACCAGTAGTCAGGGATTAGGCATGCTGGACAGAGTACATGAACTATGGACAGAAGTTTGAAATATTACCCAGGAAGTTGCAAACAATAATTCGAAATAGAAAGAAGATTAAGAAGGCAAAATGACTGTCTGTGAAGGCTTTAAAAGTGGCTGAGGAAAGAAGGCGCTCTAAAGATGAGAGCAGGTACATTATGTAAAACTTTAATGCAGAGTTTGATAGATGATAACAAGAGAAGTTCAGGAGGGATGTATACATGAGCAATGCAAAGAAATGGAAGACAACAAAAGGTGAACAGATGTTCAGGAACATGAGTTGTATTAAGGGAAACTTGCAGATACAAATGGACATAAAAAATGTAGAAAACCTGACAAACAGAAGAGAAATGATCACAGAATTCAGAGTAGTACCACAGCAGAACTCACTTGCTCCAAAGACAAAAGTTAACCAGGACACCAACATCACTAACATGTACAATGATGGTGTTCTCTAACTACAGCCAAACCTCCTGAACAGTGAAGCTAAATGGACACAAAGCTTTCTTAAGGCTGAACCATCTGTTGAATTCTTTAAAATCTGGCAAAATGATAATATAACACTGCTGCATTTAAGTTGCCAGCAGCTGTGGAAAACAAGGTAGCAGCAATTGTACTGGAAATTGTCAGCTTATATTCAACTCCCAAAAATGGTAATTGCTACAGAGACTATTCCAATTATAAAACACAGTTGTAGAAAGTACTGCATTCTCCAAATTAGAACTATTTCCCCAGTGCTGAAGTTGAAGTGACTGCAATCCAAGCTCAGTGAAAGTTCAACAGGACAGAAGTTCACTGTCAAAGACCACGAGTTGGAAGAAGAAATTACTCAAATTCAGATGGCCATGAACTTGGAAAACATTGACCTAAAAACAATTTGTTTCATTGAACTTTGACTTGAGAAAGAAGACAACCAGCATTTTTGAACTCCTGGAGACCAGCATTGCCTCCCCCTCCTTCACTCACTCCAGAATTTGGTGAAAGAAGAGAAGGTACAGTAGGACTTTTGTTAAAGAAAATTAGTTCTGCTTAAACCCAGAGAAAGAACAGTAAACAATACAAAAACATAATGGTCAGCTAAGGAAAGTTTTATGAGTTTAGTTTATTTGGTACATCAATAAATGAAGCTTTTACTAATTTATCCTAATGTCTGGTATATATTTTATGTTTAACAACAAAGTAGACTTCACTGTGGTTATTTCCAACTTCAGTGGGATTCTTTACAAGTTTATAAGAGTCCATATGCCCACTATGCCATGGAAGGAGAATGTGAGTTGGTATGGTCAACAATTTTTTCCAGGCATGCACTGAAAATAGATGTGCTGTGTAGGAATTACTTTTTCCTGCTACCACATCCACAGTAAAATCACGTGTAACTGAATGTAAATGATGTCTTTCCAGAGGTGATGTCAGAGCTTTGTGTCCCACTTTCTTGCTTCCACCCCGGTAGTCAACTATCAAGACTGCACCCCCCCTTCTGCAAATTCCTGGATCCGCCACTGAGTCTGTATAAAACAGAGAAATATAGACATCAAGAAAAGCTACAAATGGAAATGCTTATGGAGGAATTAAATGCGCCAAGGTTAGAGGTAGATAAGCAACTCCTAACTCCTTTATTCACCAACTCTCCAAAATTAACCGGTCTTACCTCACCACTCTTCCTTTAGATGAAGCTGTCCACTCCTTCAGCACTACATTCCTAAACATTCTTAACTTCCTTGCTCCTCTTTGCACAATTAGAATCAAATCTAATACTGCTCCCTGGCTCACTAAATCTACCAGAACCCTCATGAAAGATCTGGGTAAGATTTGGAAAATGTGGACTAAAACTAGGACCCCTTCTCTTCTTCAGAAATATAAAGAATTCAAAAATAAAATAAAAAAAAATCATCCATTATGACAAAATAAACTTCTATGCTAATCCTCCCTCTACTCTTAAATCAGACCCAAAGAAATTCTGGAGCTCCATTAAGTAGACTCTTCATCCAGGAAACCCTTCCTCCCCTAACCCATGTCCCAATGCAACACCTGAAGACATAGCCAACAAATTTAACAATCATTTTATAAACTCAGTAACCTCCATAATAAATTCTCTCCCCCCCAGAAACAACACTAGCACCCCCCAAACTCTACACCTCTTCCAAACCCTCCTAACTCCTTCTCTCTAAAAGCAGTATCCACTATGTAAAGTCATTACTCTCTAAACTTAAACCTTGCTCCACATCTGTTGACAAGCTACCCTCTTACTTCCTGCAGATTTCGTCTGAACCTCTTGCCTATCCTGTATCCATCTTAATCAACCGATCCATTTCTGAATCCTATGTTCCCACTGTGTGGAAGAATTAATATACCCTACCCATTCACAAAGGGGGCAACTACTCGGACATATCCAACTTCAGACCGATTGCCATACTCTCTCCACTCTCAAAAATCCTAGAGAAATGCATTCACAAGCAGGTAATGCATTACCTTCACCAGGAAAAACTTCTCACACCCACACAGCATGGTTTCCATCCCAAGCATACAACTTATATTATTCGTCAACATAGTCTCCCTAGCTCGTGATAACAATAAATTTGTCTCATGCCTATTCCTTTACCTTTCTAAAGCCTTCGACACTGTCTTTTACCCATTCCTCCTAGATAAACTCACTAACTTACATTTCTCTCCCCCTACTACCTCCTGGTTCTCCAGCTATCTCTCAGCCCACCAGCAATCAGTTAAATGGCTCTCTACACTATCCTCCCCTCTCACTGTACAAATGGGAGTCCCCCAAGGGTCCATACTTGGACCACTACTCTTTAATATTTTCACCAACTTGCTCTACTCCTCTTGTCTCCAGTCATCTCTTGTGCAATATGCTGATGACTCAACTGTTATAACCATTGCTGACAACCCAACTGACCTCCACTCAACTACCCAGGCATCCTTCCACACCATTGAAACTTGGCTTAGTGATAGCAAACTAATACTTAATCCAAAAAAAACTAAGCTCCTACTCTTCCTCCCTAAAAACATCATCACACTCAAAAATACATTTACCATCTTATCCTGCAACAACACTATCATCTCAGCTGAATATAGTACTAAATTGATAGGTGTTACAATAGACGATCAGCTTAAGTTTGATCTCCATATTACTAACTTGGTAAAAATAACTCATCAGAAACTTGGACCTTTTCCGTAGCAAGACATATTTAACTAACACTGCCCGAATAACTCTCTCCCATGCTTTATTACTCCCAACACTCCTGTACTGCTGCCACATATTCACAAACCTAAATTCTACACTTATTTCCAAGCTTGAAACTACCTATAATAAGATCGCCAGATTTGCAGCTAACCAAAGCTACAATTCACACCACTGCTTAGCAATACAGCAACTAGATTGGCTAGAATTCCCTCAGCTGCTCCAACTATACCAACTACAAATCATCCACTCTATCCTCTATCTACCCTCCTTCTACCCCAGCCTCTCCACTATCATATCCAAATATTCCCCTACTAGGATGTTACGCAGCTCAAATCAAGAATTATTAGTCATCTACAAACCCAAAACCAAAACAGGCTGCCTTCTCTATAACTATAGCCCAGCTATATCCTGGAACCAACTCCCCTTGGAAATAAAATCCCTCCAGCAAAGCAAAAGTTTCAAATTAGCCACAAGGAAATACCTAAAAACAAAAAGGTCTTGCCACTGTAGCCAACCACCCTGAAACCACCATCCTTTCTCCTATTTTACCACCTCACTCTTAATGTATCTCTAACACTATTCCCCTGCCTCTTCTACCTCTTCCCTTCCTCTATCTCCAACCACTCTTAATTCTTACAGTCTCAAAACAACCTACCTGTCTAGTCTGTCTCCTATACTCCACCTCCCCTACATCTCCTACTAGCCATTCCTACTTTCCTTTCTTGTTTCCAAACTCCTATACAACTAGATCCTACCCACTTCAAATAAGCATCTGCCTAACTATTAACTCATTTTGCTCTAAGCAGCTAAAATAATATTGTAACTAGTCACATTTTCTTCTGCTAATTGTTTAAAACCTTGTTTGTAACAACTCACACACTTGTCTGCCAATTGTTAATATTCTGTATAACTAAATTGCCTGAGGAGCTTTTTTTTTTCTCTCCAGGTCTCTGCTTGTAAGATCCTATAGCTGATTGTTACTACTATATTACTAACATTTAATAAATTGTTTTCTACTCTAGAGGAGCTTTTCTCCCCGGGTCTCTGCTGAAAATGAGCCAAAAGTTCAGCCAGACTAACCCGGTTAACAAATGTAAAATAAAATATGTTCACTTGCTAACAGTTAGGATAGGAGAAGATGAAATAAAAATAGTAATGTATAACAAATCCACATGAAAATCCCCAGGAATAGATGATAAACTGATAAAGATCTGGAATATTTTGTTTAACAGTATTTTAAGAGGAGGAGAAGCACCAACATTCTGGAAGAAAGCGGTGCTGGCTGTAATACCTAAAGAGGGTAAAGATCCATCAGTTACAGCTTAATACAGGCCCATTGCAATCCTAAACAATAATTATAAAGTTTTATGTCTAGAATGGCTAAAAGAATGGCAAACATGATGCCAAAATTGATAGATATGCATCAATGTGGTTTTGTGAAGGGGAGGCAAACACTTGACAACATTAACAGAACATGGATGATCCAGAGGGAATCAGAATGTAAGAAAATACCACTGTTGTTAGTGTGTCCTGATGCAGCAAATGCATTTGACAGAGTAAGCTGGGAGTTTATGAGCAGGGCAATGGAAGTATTTGCATCCCTGATATAATTATTAGGTCGATTAGGAAGATATATGAGGGGTCAGAGGCGAAAATTAAAGTAGTTGGCTTCCTCTTTGATAATCTCTGTTTGAGCACAGGACAAGGCAGGGGTGTCCTCTTTCCCCTTTGTTATTTGCATTATATTTAGAACCATTGTGAAAGAAAAATAAAGGACTTATAAATTCAAGGATATAATTGTTATGATAGTCAAGAAAAGCTGGCTCTTTTTGTAGATAATATTATTTTTATACCTGATAAAACCAGAAAAGGATATTTCAGTGTTGTAGAACATTTTGAGAAAGTTTCAAATCTTAAAACAAAGGCAAAAGCTATAAATTATGTACCCACACACAAATTGGTTCAGCAATATAAATATTTATGGGAACATGATAAAATTATGTACTTAGGAGTATGGATTAAAAAGGATTTCGGCGTGACAGGTAAGGATATGTGGGAAGAGACTAAACAAAAGATAATACAAAAACTGAGAAATTGGAAACTCTGTTATATGGATATGGATGGCAAGATACAAGCAGTTAAAATGTTTTTAGTCCCTTTAGTTTTATATGCAGGTCAGGCATATTTTTATCAACCAGAGGAAAAGTTGTGGACAGCAATTAATGAAGAGCTGAAGGATTTTATCTCGGAGGGGAAGACAGCAATATTCAAGTGGGATACGCTGATTCTTCCAATAGAACAAGGTAGCTTGGGACTACCTGATTTGAAAAGGTGTTTCAGAGCTACATAGTTAAGGCTCCTGTACATGGCACAAGCAGGAAACCTATAATTCAAAGTGGTAAGGAATGATGATGAAACAGAGGGGAAGCTCAAGAAACAAGGAGATTGGAATTTTGGATGTAGATCCTTAAGGAGAATAATAAATAACCATATAGAATATTGTATTCATAAACTAGCAGAAACTATTGTAAGAATTAAGCCAACATGGGACTGGAGCAAGCAGATTCTGCAGATAGGGATGACTGTAATTAGGGATGCAGACAATAGGTAAGAGGGGGCTGGAATCTTTTGGAGAAAACTGGCAAAAGAACCAAGGTATTGTGAGCAAATAATTAGAGAGGGAAAGCTAATAAAATGGGAAGAGGCCAAGATTTATTAGACTGCAGGCTAGAGATTTCCTTCCTTATCAAGGACCGATATCAGAGTATAGGCAAAGAGAATGAAATAGAGGGATCCTAAGCAAAAGACCAGCACTGGTAGAGTTTTTCTGTAGAATCTAGAACAGAAGCAGCTGTTAAAAATGAATAATTAGTAGAGCATGTAAAATATTGCATAACTATAAGAATCAATCAGAGGAGGTTAGAGAGGATTAGGAAGAGAAATTGGATAAGCAATTCACAAAGAAACAATTGGGGGATATATGTATGTATGTCTCCCAAATAAGCAACAAAGTCTAGGAGATTTAAGATATTTGCTTGGAAGTGTTTACATAGGTATATGTATACCCAAAGTAGACTCCAAAGAATTTTCCTCGGGTAGACAGCATATGCTGGAGGTGTGATAGGGAAGAAAGAGGTAAATAGGAACATATTTTCTGGGAGTGTAGTGAGTTGGCAGACTTTAAAGATTCCCTGCAAACTACTTTGTCACAGATACTGGGTAAAAAATTGGTGTAACTAAGAAAATGATTTGTTTCAGCTATGATTCAGAATCAGAATTGCCGAGACATAGTAAGCCCTTGTTGAGAGTCTAATTATGGTGGCTGCCAAAAAAGCAATTCCTAGAAAATGGAAATCAAAGTCTAAACTAACTGTACTACAAGTAGTGAATATAGTAACAAAGATAAAACCATTGGAACTGGGATCTTTGGAAAAGAGTAGGAGCGAAAAGGCAGGATTTGAATGAACTATGTAATATTTGGCTGTCAGTGACTGGCTAGATTATAAGTGATGCATATATAATGTTTGCAACTAAAATTATGTCAGTATAGCTTGTATTCATTTATATAAATATATGATCACCTACGTCATATGTGATAATTTAATAAAGATGTTTTCTTGTTAAAAAAACGAATAAACAGATCCACACCTCCTTACATTAAGGCATTCTAAGGATTGCTTAACATCCTCTATTTTTGCTCATAGCAAGCATAGCATTATTTAATGTTCATTATCTTCTCTGCAAATGCAAATATAAGTTCCTCTAATAATTGAACCTCCAATTACAAGAATATATTTTCTGACCAAATCTGAAGAATCCTCAGCTTCTGATTCAATAATATCTGCTCTATCAGCTGTTACAAAGGAATGATCTTCATCACAATTAGTTTTATTAATCCCAATGTTTTCACTGCTTATTACATTTGCAAGCATAAAGTTCTCATCCAGCTGGCTTTGGACATACACAGATTGAGGCATGTTGTCAACATCTGTCTTTCTCCTCTTTTTTCTTACAGCAATGTTCTTCAATCCTTCTACGTTCAATTTTGATTTATTCCTTTTCAACTACCACTTGACTCTTTTTCTTTTGGAAAAATGATGCCTTTTTCTGTAGACTAAAGGTGTTAAGATAGAAAAATGTTATCATTCTCTGTATTCTATGAGTTGCATAACAAAGCAGTGTGCTTTTTGGTATGTATTCTCTTTGCTTTACAGACATTGTCAGTTTTTTTTTCTTTATTGTTATTTGTTGTGAATTTCTTTCTTTTTTATTTTCTTCCGTAGGCTCTGAATCCTCATATTGCTGAATATTTGCATCCAGAATTCCAAATTTGTTAGTGGTACTATCTTATTCAACAGGAGACAATAAACACTTCCTTTCATAAATGTGTTTTATTTTCTCTTTGCCTAACATTATTAATCTAATCAATCCAATAATTACTATATGTAGCAACAGTCCTCCAAGCTGCACCAATTGCACAAGTGCAATTGTCATCAGTAAGTCTAGATTTACTTCTAATAATGGTAAGCAAATTATCCAACTTTTGACATAAGGAACACAGATCACTAGTGTTATGAGGTGTTATCTTTAAATATATATAGCATTTAGTACACGGTACAAGATACATGTGCTTTAGCAAATCATTAATGGCATACTCATTTAAGGAATTCATTTTCAGATTCAAATAAATAAAGAATTCTAAAACAAAAGAATAATCAAAATCAGTTCCCCATAATTCAAAGAGAATTTAAATAAACTCCTGTGAGAAAAATCACACAAGCAATATAGAACTAAATATTAAATTAAGTACAGTAAGGTTGTTGCTCTGAACAAATAATTTATTAAAGGGCCTTGCTTCTGATAGGGTGAACTTATCAGTCTTTGGACTAGGGACACTTGGAGAGAATGTGGAAGGGACTGATGCTTGCCCCAATGTCAAAAGTTGTGAGACAATCTTTTTGAATTTAAACAAACATATGCGTTTATTACGCAGTAATGTTTGTCACTACAAGCTTTTTTGGGCTTACTTAACCAAAGGCATAACACCACGTGGTTTACGTATTTGCACACAACCACTAGTCAGCAATCCTGATGACATTTTAATCAAACAATGGGGGGAAGTGCAACAGCAGGCTTCTCTTAAATTTGTGGAGATACTAGCTAATCATCACAATAGGATCATAGACAAAGAGATAGAATCCATCACCCAGTTATGTGATATGGCTAAAAAGTATGAAGAACAGCCCCTATATCATAGTAGTCTTAAGAATCTTGGTAAAGAGTTGATCACTCTGGAAACCCAGCTCAAGGAACGAAAGAAAAAGAAGTTCCTTAGGGATTTAGGGGATTATGATAAAGGGGACCCCTTCAACTTTGGTAAGGACAAACATGTTCGATTCACTCAACATAATCAGACACCTTTTAAAAGGAAATGTACCAAATCTATTTTAAAAAAGGGCTCCATACACAACACAGATACATCAGGCGAGAAATCATCCTCTGGTTTAGAGACTGATTCAATGGGTGCCACTGGCTCCCCCGCTATGAAAAGAAGGAATTCTACTGCCCTACAGGAGTTACACCTAGGAGGAGGGGGGCAGGAAACACAGTGGAAGTAGACAATATGGAGACTTTGCTCCAAATGTTTGTACACAAGGAACAAATGTAAATATAACCAATATTTCTACTTATACCCTCACTGCCTCAGATGTTGAAATCCTGGATAAAGGACTATCATTCATACCTGTTTTTTTGTTTCTGAAGAAAATTTTGTTAATGATATACTTTCATTTTGCAGAAATCTTAATTTAAAATAATTTTTTCAGGAACAGACAACCTCAAAGATCCCTGATGACTTTAAATATCATAAGTCTTCCTTTATACCCCCTATGAATCAGAATGTGTCCTTATTCCAAAATGCTATCATACAGGATCTTCACTTTCAGTTTAGGAATCATAATCCCTTGGCGATTAATATATCCAAAACATCCATGGACAATATCATCAAGTTAGCCAATAACCATGAGTTAGTCATAATAGGGGCCGATAAAGGCGGGGCTGTAGTTGTACAAGATTGGCATCAGTACGACAAGGAAGCTAATAGACAGTTGTCTGATGTACGCTATTACACTTATCTTAGTATTGACCCTACCCCCTTCTTTAAATAAAAAAATTGATGATTTCCTTTCTTTAGCAGTAGAAGAGGGCATTATTAGTAATAACACCAAAATGCAACTACAATAACTAACCCATGTCCACAATACATATATTTTCTGCCAAAAATACATAAAGATCCCAAGAATCCCCCTGGTAGACCTATTGTCTCCGGCAGAAATTCACTCACTGAACCTCTGTCCCTTTTTCTTACCAAATACCTGCAACCACTCCTCAAATGTGTTAGAGCACGTATCAGAGACAACACAGAATTTCTTTAGATCATTTCTGAGGTACAATTAGAGCCAGATTGGTTGATGTGTACATTAGATGTCACATCTCTCTATACCAACATTCCACACTGGGCAGGGTTAGAAACCTTAGAAAATTGGTTAAACAAAACAGAAATGTACAAACCTGGTTTCAGTACACTGTTACTGTGTTTGACCGAACATGTGCTCTATCGGGACAAATGCTTCTTACAGATAAAAGGTACAGCTATGGGAGCATCTTTTGCACCAATATATGCCGATTTATTTATGGCTTATATTGAAGAACATATTATTTACAATAACTCCCATAACTTATATATAGAAGAAATGGATATTTGGAGAAGATACTTGGATGATTGCTGGTTGGTGTGGAGATCGGATACGGAATACCTTTTGGAATTCATCACATATCAAAATGAGAACAAATGGGGAATTGAATTCACGGTCAACTATGATAAAAACAAAATTATCTTTTTGGATGTTTTGGTCTCTAGAGCACCTGACCACATGTTGACCACTGAAGTCTATCGGAAATTTCCCGAAAACAATTCTCTTCTCCATGCCACCAGCTTTCATCCACCCCATATCTGTAAGAATATTCCTAAATCTCAATTCATGAGAATGAAATGCATTTGTTCCGATAGCAATACCTATACACATTTTAGGGATGATTTAGTGCTTAGATTCAGGGACAGAGGATACAAAATGGGTCCATACACACAAAACATGTGGTAGACAATACGGAGCATGAGAACCTTCTTCTTTATAAAGAAAAGGGTGATAGAGGTGTTGGGCCCCCAAGACTAATTACCACTTATGGATGTAACACCAAGGTATTAATGAATATTGTACAACACTGGAATATCTTGACATGTGAAACTAGAGTGAGTGGATTGTTGGGCTACAGATGTCTTTTCTCAATCCAGAAAGGCAAAAATCTTGCTGCATTTTTC